>NW_027179416.1:40000-47500 GCF_036669935.1 Montipora foliosa | reverse complement strand
AAAGATAAGAATGACAGAATTCCATTCACCCTCACTTTCCATCCTCATAATCACGCAGTCAAAAGCATCATTCTTAGTAATTTTAAATTACTCCAAAATGATCCCGAGACTGGTAGAATCTTTTCGCAACCTCCACTTATTTCATTCAAACGCGACAAAAACGTAGGCAACTTTTTAGTTAGAAGCGCGCTCAAAACTAACGAGCAACCCGGCACTTTCAAATGCGCGCGCTCACGATGCAAAACTTGTCTTTTCATTGTTAACACTAGCAAGATATCGGGACCTAAGCGATCTGTTAAGATCACCGATCGTTTCACATGTACCTCCGCAAATGTCATTTATTGCATAACCTGCACGTTATGCAATAAATTATACATTGGTGAGACAGGTAGACGAATAGGTGACCGATTCCGCGAACACCTTCGCGATGTTGAGAAGAATGACAAGGATGCATCCAAGCCAGTCGCTCGCCATTTTAATCTGCCAAACCACTCCAAAAAACACATGGCTATCTGCGGCCTTTCCCTACATCTAGGTACGACGGAAAGCCGCAAGATTCTGGAACAAAAATTCATCTTTCAAATCGGCACCCTTAATCCTCACGGTATTAACGAACGCTTTTCATTTAACTAATATATTCCTATTTTTCACGTTGCCATGTTACCACCAATAGCGTAGCTCCTACTCTACTATAAAAACTACACGTAACCCGTAATCCTTCGATTCGCTCTGACGAAGGGCTAACGCTCGAAACGTCAGCTTTTAGAATCTCTGTACGGTGGCCAATTTACATTATCAACTCCTTTGATAAAACCAAATTTTTGTATACTACTTCCCCACCGACGCAGCACCACAGTTTCTTTAGAAACTACCCCTTCATTCAACTCCCAATAAAGTCTAATCCCAAGTGACCAAAAATACAGTGCTTTCCGGTACTTGTAGAAAGACCCCATGTAGATACAATGCAACCGGTTGTGAACGCGGGGAAATTTTAAAGAGAGAGAGCGATTCACAATTAGTTACGTTGTAGTTCTTCGCGTGATTGGTTGACAAAATGACCCAAAAAAATTGAAGCCAATCGTCACGAAATTGCTGTTATAGGCCACATTGGCCCAAAAGTCATTGCGGTCGTTTGGTTTTGTTGTCAAATGACGACTAAGGCGAATCACACCAGCTATTTGGGTAATTTTCGTGTTGCATGAAATCAGTCAGTCACGGTACGCAATGACTTGTGGGTGAATTTGGGCCTTAAATGGTCAAGTAAAATTATACGAATAGCACAAATATGGTCCTCCAACCTGTAATGTGCAATTGCAAGGAGCAAATGTTCCCTTTTCGCCTTTTTCTCCGGTGTCTCCTTTCTCGCCCTTTTCTCCCTAAAAGTGTTAAATTTCATCAATTTTTTTTATCGCGTATAAGTAAAATGGAACAGATCACAGGCAAGCTCTTTTATTTTACAAGGACGAAATAAAATAATTGTGAAATTGAATTTTGAATCTTACGGTGTCACCTTCACGGCTTTTCCTTCATTGCCATGCACACTGATGTTAATCGGAGAGTTCGGAGTAACACAAGTGTTCTGTAAATTGAAGAAAAGTGAAAGTAATTTTATTATTTCGTTTATTGCCTTTTGCAAATTGAGAACACAGGAAATGGAGGTCCAGAGCGCTTACAAGAACTGTTAAAACTATATATATGACCATCAGGTAAAATTATTTATGCACAAATTAAGATATTATCACTTTGTCCATTATTGGAGATGTGAAATTAAACAACTTATTGCGAACATTTTTCAGCTTTCTAGTGAAAAAGTTCAATTTCTCTGGGGCTGCGGAGTACGTTTGAAAGTGGGTGGGGGGAGGGCTAGGTTTTGGTATGGATCACGGAAGTGTAAGGGGAAGGAGAGAGGTTTCGGGGAAAACAACACCGTAGGGAAAAAAGTGGGGGGCTATAGCCCCCAATCCCCTCCCTCTCGATCCGCGGTACCTTTTTTTCCCTTTCAAATATCATATTTACTTGTATTTACATTGGATAGGATAGTTACTTTCACGCCACAAAAGGATTTTTAACTAAGTAAGTAATTATATTAGTAAGTAAATAAGTAAGTAATTAGTTTTTTTTAACCACGTAGACACAATAGAGCTTACAATAAAACTCGTGCATGAGAACGAGCAAGTGCATCAGTTAGGGTTAGTAACCAGAATCAAAAGTTTAAAACTCTACAATAAAATTACACGGCTCAAAAAGTGTAGCAAATGATTCTAGATGACGTTTGTGTAATCCCTTCTTAAAATCTCCTACTCCATAATTTGCTAGCAAGAAAAAGGAAAAGACTTGTGCATCCACTCAGAGTTAAAGTGGACTTGTTCTAAATTACTACCCTTTCCTCTTTGACTATAATATACTTTTCTTAATAAATTCAACAAATCGTCGATGTACTCAAGACGTATCCCATTAAGACATTTAACGTTGCTCAGAGAAATTCAATACATTTTTTTTTCAGTCAAACGACATGATTAGTAGGAACAGATTTTAAGATTATCGCATGATTGGATGGTGAGAGAATATTAAATTAGGGTAATCTAAGAATGACAATCTTACTTGGTTTCCCAAGGTACTTGCAGCTCTGCGAAAGCGCAAGTTGGTACAAGCCAAGCTTAAACATGTTAAAAAGACAAAGAGAAGCTTCATGATTTCAACGCTCGTCGAACCTCAAAACGGAGTGTCTGAACTGATCTGTCCTTTGAAACGATTGTATCGTACACGCTGTCAAGATTCTAGTTTTTGTCTTTGTATTAAGTGTAATTTGTTTATTTAACGCAAGCAAAAACAAGAATTTAACAATGTATGCGAAGGAAGTCATTTTCATTTTTCCTAACGGCTTAGACATCTAAGAAATGCCGGACATGAACTGTCTGCTCTTAAATAGACAGTACGATGAACAGATACGCCGTTTTCCGCCCAAATTTTTTCCTGCAAAACTTAAACTCTTATTGCTAGCCTGAATAGGAAAAAAAAAATACTTCCCTGTAATTTATTTTTGAAAGGGTACAGTTTTCTTTCAAGAGCAAATATTTGTTAAAGCGATTCGTCATCATGGAAAAACGAAAACCGCTCTAACCATTTCAGCTAAAAGGAAAGTAAAGTAACCATATTTAACGTCGATAACTCGTAACAGTAATTCAACTGACAAACCTCATTTTACTCCCCCCCTCTCCATCAGTGCTCCGTTTTACGGGTATTTAAAGCTACTTAGCTACACGGAAAGGAAAGAAGTCGAAACAAGAATGCGAGATCCGGGAATCGAACTCAAGACCTCTTGCACCAAGGCCGCGCACTAACCGACCGCCATCCTTGCTCCTGGGTAATTTGCCCTCATTTTAAAACGTGAAGAAGATGGATAATCACAGAATAGCGACAAGTTATATTTTTCATTTTGTTGTGGTTTTCTTGTTCTTTGTTCAAATCCCCTGTTGTTTTGCAGAGGAAGGGAAAGAAATTAATACACGAAAATACGCGTCTTTAATCCTTCAATTAGATACTCCTAAATCGGAATATACTATACCAGGCGTTTAACTAGATATGCCACATAGGGCAGACCACAACACCGGGAACTCCTTGCCTACTCTTTGCAAATAGTATGTAGGTTATTTTACGGCCCACAGGGTTATAAACACGATTGAAGGGTTGTGAGACGAGGCCTACGATTTATCGTCCTTATCCGAGAAGACTAGTGAGTCTAACCACTTGCAGGTGACATTAAAAAGGCAGCACTTTCTCCTCAGTTATTTAAAGACCCTAAGTAAGTTGTTCCGGCCGGTGTTTTTGATCCCACGACCCCCCACACAGTAGTCCACTGGTGGGTGGTGCTGCACTTACGGAAAGGGACTTCCTCATCAACATGGGTCAACTTGAGGGCTGATTTTGATACCGTTCAAATAGACTGGCTTTGACTCTTCCTATAGATACCCCGGTGTAACTCGGAAAGACCCAAGCGACCTAGAGACCCTTGACATGGAGGGAAGAAAATCCTTTCACTTGGAAGATCCTGAAGGACGAAAAAAGTTTTCGCTTGGTTTACAATCAATGTAAAGCTATCTTTCCAAATAAGTGATTGATGGTGTAGCGGGGAAAATCGTGGGAAAATGATTTCAATGTTTGTCACTGTATTGTCAGAGACTTAAGCTTATATCATAAATTTAATTGTTTGCTGTATTTCCAACGGTCACGCTGGATGCGTTCGAATGAACCAATCATTTAGTAGCGTTTGACAGGTATCGGAAATGCAGCATGCGGTGCAACGAGTACGTCTTTTTCCTTCTGCTGGTTTACTCTGGAGACGCTTCGCCTCCCTCAGTTCTATACAAGGTGGTGCGTTCTGCGCACGACAGGAAAACGGCTTTGAGTAAAAAGCCATGGAAATCACATTTTCTAACATAATAAGGAGCTTAAGCGAGGACAATGGCCAAGGCTACGAGATCGCCCAAAAACAATGGTTGCGGTTACACTTGAGAGAAACACAGTGTAACACTAGTGTTGACACTACTCGAGAGTCAACTCTCTGGTGTTTTGAATCCCCAGGGGAACACTGAACAATAGAATATGATTTAACACCAGTGTTAACTCCCTAATGCGACCACAACCAATAGTTGTGGTTACACTAGCCCTTTTACCCATGGGTAAATAGCGTTTGTCCATGCGCATTTTTGTGTGTAACCGCTTTCCCCAGACCGAAACTGCCCTAGGACTATTTCCATGGATACATCACAAAAGAGCAAAAGAACTTCCCATGACAGTTCCTGAACTGAAAAGTACTGTTCACCTGCTCCCTGGGATGGCTTGGCCAATCATAAAGCAGAACGTTGCTAATACACGAAGATCCCTAATTATATTGATTATACCCTATTGTTTTACCCAGAGAGGAGTCTTTTACTGTGTAACTGCATCCGTGGGTGAAGTAATGCAAAGCAAAAGCAATTCGCTAATTATTTTCGACACTCAATTGAAAACCGCTCTACAAACTTTCCATGTCAAAACAATAACCGGGAAATAATGCTAAGCTCCCTAATTTTTGGACAGGTTACTTTTCACAGGTCACTCGTTTCAAAACCTTTACCAATGCTAAACATAGACCTTATTAGGCCTAAAAACGACATTTGGGCATAAGGTTTTGGGTTGCTTTGGTATAGGTAGAACAACGACCTGGTGACCTGTGAAAAAATACCTACAGCTCAGGCCCGCCGCAAATTTTTTAACGGAGACAAATTCCGCGCAAAATGCTAATAATTCGTTTATTCCGAAAACACTGCAACGTTGTCTTCATGTTGTCTGCATGTCTTTGTGTCATGCTATACAACGAAGGACTGAAATTTATTTCTCGGGAAACGGTTTCAACTTACATTTTCTTTTTGAGCTGGAGATTTCGTCAATGGCATCGATCAATTATGACTGCGGAATAGGAATGCGCTAGTCCCACTTTAGTTGATCTGAGCAGAGTTGTAGGTCTTCAATAAATGTCCACTCACAAGTATTTGGGACCACAATTATTTTTTATTTCAGTTTTAAAGAATGATATTACAGCTATAAGTCTTTTAAGAGACAGTTGTGACGACTTTGTCCTCTACAAAACAGCAAAACTACAATTAGAAGTCTAGCTTTTAAATCCCTTAAATCATAAAAGCTGGTGGTCGTTATATTGTCGCCTTTATGCGTCGTAGAGCGATTGGAGCGCGCTCAAATCAAAAATGCCCCGAAGTAGCAGTGATAGGTCCACATATATACTTTACTAGTTGGAGTTGGCCATGAGCCTGACTTCGCCATGATGACGTCACCAGCTTTCACTTTAAACACTCCGCCAGCGTACAAGCCCCCCTCGCTGTTTGTTGTTTTCATCGGTTGTGTCATGGTAACAATTTTGTTGTTAACAAGGAGGTGTACTCTCCCATTGTTGTGATAATAGATGTATAAATATATGTAGTACCGTCCAGAAATAGGCACCGTCAGTTTTCCGTCATTGTACGTCATTCCGCCGGCAAGATGGCTGTTGGGGGCGCTAACAGACCACTCTTTGATCGCTGGAAGGAAAAGAGAATTGGCTTAGTTCTTTCTTATTCACTTAAAGGAAACGAAGTAAGAGAGAGAGTGTGTCCTGTAAATTGAAGAAAAACTGAAGACACATTTAGTGTTAAGGTGGCTCTGAATCCTCTGCATAGAATTCCTTTAGACTTTGCAGAAAGTTTTATTCTGGAATGATGATTACATTTCAGAGATAAAAAATGGGGGTCACCGAATTTTTTTTTTTTTTTTTGGAGATATGAGCAGCTAAATCCAAAGTATGGAGTGTTTTTGCAGGGCTTTTCTGTTGGCATGGTAACTTTTTACGTCACAAATTTTCAGCAATAATTGGTGTTTGATATGGTACCATAACATCGCTGTTAAGTGATAAATTGTTGTAGTGTCAATCCTTGTAATAAGAACGTTTCTTTGAAGTGTTCAAACTGATGAGAGTCACCTTAAAATTATTGTTAGTCTCATTCTTAACTTTCTAATAAAAAAAGAGTGTATTTGAAGAGGGAGATAATGCGTAAAACGTATGATAATGTGAAAAATCAGTGTAAAGCGAGGTGATTGAAAACAATACAAGCAAGCAAAAGATTCGCCATCAAAAATGTTCGCTCGAATTGACTTATCAATACTAGTAATTTTATTTTGTTTTTGTAATTTTTGTACTTTAGTATTTTACTTTATTCTCTCTCTCCCTCCCCTCTTCCCCCTCCCCCTCCCTCTCCACATTTATGTCATTGTCAGCATTGAACTAAATAATGACCGAAGACGGATGCCAAAACATCGTTCGCAACTCTTTCCGTTAATTTTCACTGTAAAATCATTTCAAAAGTTTAATTTTTTTTTTCACTTGAAAACTGGGATGACTTCTAGGTCGAGCATAAGGTGTGAATTTGTATTTAGTTTTCGCAGCACACATGAAGCACACATGAAGAAACTTTTAGCAACAGAAATAAAAATCTTTAATACTTATGGCGCCCTCATAGGTTTTTGATCCTATGTTTCTACCCTCGAGATGTGCTGACGGTT
Source organism: Montipora foliosa (assembly GCF_036669935.1). Classification (NCBI taxonomy): domain Eukaryota; kingdom Metazoa; phylum Cnidaria; class Anthozoa; order Scleractinia; family Acroporidae; genus Montipora; species Montipora foliosa. The sequence continues at coordinate 40,408 of NW_027179416.1, read as the reverse complement.
TGTTGTCATTCTGCAAAAGAACGAAAGTAAACAGTTCATCACTGAAATATATGACATTGGAATATTCCCACGTTAACTATATTGGTGAATTTTTAACTGGTGGTGACTGATCATCAGACGTCCACTGAAAATTACAAAGCAAAACTAGCAAATGTAGAAATGAGTCCTCTAAAAATTATCCTTTCTGTAGATTTAAAAGTTAAAAAAATCTGGAACCTTTCACAAAATATTGAATTGAAACTAAGCTGCTCCTGCCTACCGCTTGAAAAAGCACATTTTGATTGAGAGTTGTTATGACACAGCTGAAGTTATTTTCGGCCAATCAGAGATGACAAAGACGCTTTCAGGAACGAATCAGAACACGACACAAATAGCGCAAATAGTGAAATAAGAGCGAGCGAATCACAA
>NW_027179416.1:0-35000 GCF_036669935.1 Montipora foliosa | reverse complement strand
CGAACATTTCACAAGTATTTGACAATAGTTTTGCTTTTGTATAAATTAATCTCGTGATTACACGGTTGGGAATCCTTCTGCGATAGAGGGCCAGACTGTCAACATGTAGAATTTGCGAACGGGACTTTAGGCGCGATGCTCAACGAGTTTGCCTTTGAATTCTAAAGGTCTCTGAAGAGTCTCTTGGCCGAGAAGAAACGCTGCGTCAGACTAGCCACGAACATTTCACAAGTATTTGACAATAGTTTTGCTTTTGTATAGAGAGAGTCTTGTTTTAAAACTGAATTTGTTTTCCCCGTTCTTTTACAAGCGCTCCCGGAGCCAGGAGATGCGATTCACTCACTTTGCCTCCCTTTGATTGGATCAAGAATTGGACCAAGAATTGTTTGTTGGAAGTTTTTTCATGATCACTAAGCAAAAAGTGTGCCATAAACCATAATACTACCCTTTACTAAAAACCTACCTGGCTCTTTTGCTCTGGGATTTTCAATGGGTGCTTTGTTTTTCGAAGGAATGGACTACACTATTGATAGCGCTTGTCGACTTCGTCCCAAGTCTTTAAATCATGATGTGGGCGGAACATTCTTCAACTTTGACAGATCACGTGTTTCCGCCTTAATCAAGGGCTTTTGTAATGCTATACCCTCTCGATAATTCTCGACGAATGTCAACGATTTACCCTAGCAACAAATAATTTCACAAAGTGCGGGATCGGTAATCAGAATTCGAAGTACCTACAAGCAACGTGTTTTAGCGTGACAGTAGAAAGTTGTTTAGTAGTTTTCTTTCTCATTGGTCGACTTACGGGTGTGATTTTTCGTTTCTTTTGGGTTAGAGACTCATTCATTGACCTCTCTCCCCTGCCTCACTCAAAACTGGCGTTTTCAAGGAACTCAACTGGAAATAACTTAAGATTGTGTTAATAATGAACTTCAAAGGTTCTTACAAAAATTTGAACAATTTTCTTATTAAATGAATTCTTCTAGTGATTTATTTGTTGCACCAAAGATCGAATCGATTTATCTACTCCAGGTTACTTAGGTAAACAGCTGGGCAGATAAGCTCTTTGTGCTTGACGTGTGGGTCTCTGTATGTGTGTAGGGTAGGCTTCTTCGACCGGGTTTTGGTACCATATACTTCTTAGATAACAGGAAGGCGTGGCCACTGACTGTGAAACCGCATCTGACAACACTTTTTTGTCTTTGTTTAGCCTGCGCATTCGAGCAGTCAAGCATGCTCTTCATGTACCTCGAACCACTGGGAGCCTTCTCGCAGGCTAGTCTTCGTAGAATAAAACTTTCAATAACCGTTTGTCAATTGTTCCAAAAACGAAACAGGATTTTTTTATTCTTTCTTCCCTTCTTTTTACATTGGAATCAATATTGATATTAGCAGGCGAGTAAGAACTTTAAAAAAAACGACAAAACGTTTAAGATTATAAAACATGTTTCGACAGAAACTTCTTTCATCTTCAGTTGATTAATGTGCAAAGCGTTAGAAGTTGAATTTTTAAGTAGGAAAAAGTGCTTATTATGCTAACAACAACGGAATGTACATAAAACGTGAAAATGTGAGAATTAAAAGGAAGTCTTAGATTTATGTGATGTAATTGTTGATTTAGAAAAGGTTGTTCTCTTTAAATATGAATAGCCTCTTTTATTTAAGTTGAAATCAAAGTCAAGGTCAAGGCCAATTATACTTGTCTCTTGGCCCGGCGAGACGAAACGCCGCGTCAGACTAGCCACGAACATTTCACAAGTATTTGACAATAGTTTTGCTTTTGTATAAATTAATCTCGTGATTACACGGTTGGGAATCCTTCTGTTATAGAGGGCCAGACTGTCAACATGTAGAATTTGCGAACGGGACTTTGGGCGCGATGCTCAACGAGTTTGCCTTTGAATTCTAAAGGTCTCTGAAGAGTCTCTTGGCCGAGAAGAAACGCTGCGTCAGACTAGCCACGAACATTTCACAAGTATTTGACAATAGTTTTGCTTTTGTATAGAGAGAGTCTTGTTTTAAAACTGAATTTGTTTTCCCCGTTCTTTTACAAGCGCTCCCGGAGCCAGGAGATGCGATTCACTCACTTTGCCTCCCTTTGATTGGATCAAGAATTGGACCAAGAATTGTTTGTTGGAAGTTTTTTCATGATCACTAAGCAAAAAGTGTGCCATAAACCATAATACTACCCTTTACTAAAAACCTACCTGGCTCTTTTGCTCTGGGATTTTCAATGGGTGCTTTGTTTTTCGAAGGAATGGACTACACTATTGATAGCGCTTGTCGACTTCGTCCCAAGTCTTTAAATCATGATGTGGGCGGAACATTCTTCAACTTTGACAGATCACGTGTTTCCGCCTTAATCAAGGGCTTTTGTAATGCTATACCCTCTCGATAATTCTCGACGAATGTCAACGATTTACCCTAGCAACAAATAATTTCACAAAGTGCGGGATCGGTAATCAGAATTCGAAGTACCTACAAGCAACGTGTTTTAGCGTGACAGTAGAAAGTTGTTTAGTAGTTTTCTTTCTCATTGGTCGACTTACGGGTGTGATTTTTCGTTTCTTTTGGGTTAGAGACTCATTCATTGACCTCTCTCCCCTGCCTCACTCAAAACTGGCGTTTTCAAGGAACTCAACTGGAAATAACTTAAGATTGTGTTAATAATGAACTTCAAAGGTTCTTACAAAAATTTGAACAATTTTCTTATTAAATGAATTCTTCTAGTGATTTATTTGTTGCACCAAAGATCGAATCGATTTATCTACTCCAGGTTACTTAGGTAAACAGCTGGGCAGATAAGCTCTTTGTGCTTGACGTGTGGGTCTCTGTATGTGTGTAGGGTAGGCTTCTTCGACCGGGTTTTGGTACCATATACTTCTTAGATAACAGGAAGGCGTGGCCACTGACTGTGAAACCGCATCTGACAACACTTTTTTGTCTTTGTTTAGCCTGCGCATTCGAGCAGTCAAGCATGCTCTTCATGTACCTCGAACCACTGGGAGCCTTCTCGCAGGCTAGTCTTCGTAGAATAAAACTTTCAATAACCGTTTGTCAATTGTTCCAAAAACGAAACAGGATTTTTTTATTCTTTCTTCCCTTCTTTTTACATTGGAATCAATATTGATATTAGCAGGCGAGTAAGAACTTTAAAAAAAACGACAAAACGTTTAAGATTATAAAACATGTTTCGACAGAAACTTCTTTCATCTTCAGTTGATTAATGTGCAAAGCGTTAGAAGTTGAATTTTTAAGTAGGAAAAAGTGCTTATTATGCTAACAACAACGGAATGTACATAAAACGTGAAAATGTGAGAATTAAAAGGAAGTCTTAGATTTATGTGATGTAATTGTTGATTTAGAAAAGGTTGTTCTCTTTAAATATGAATAGCCTCTTTTATTTAAGTTGAAATCAAAGTCAAGGTCAAGGCCAATTATACTTGTCTCTTGGCCCGGCGAGACGAAACGCCGCGTCAGACTAGCCACGAACATTTCACAAGTATTTGACAATAGTTTTGCTTTTGTATAAATTAATCTCGTGATTACACGGTTGGGAATCCTTCTGTTATAGAGGGCCAGACTGTCAACATGTAGAATTTGCGAACGGGACTTTGGGCGCGATGCTCAACGAGTTTGCCTTTGAATTCTAAAGGTCTCTGAAGAGTCTCTTGGCCGAGAAGAAACGCTGCGTCAGACTAGCCACGAACATTTCACAAGTATTTGACAATAGTTTTGCTTTTGTATAGAGAGAGTCTTGTTTTAAAACTGAATTTGTTTTCCCCGTTCTTTTACAAGCGCTCCCGGAGCCAGGAGATGCGATTCACTCACTTTGCCTCCCTTTGATTGGATCAAGAATTGGACCAAGAATTGTTTGTTGGAAGTTTTTTCATGATCACAAAAGAAAAAGTGTGCCATAAACCATAATACTACCCCTTGCTAAAAACCTACCTGGCTCCTTTGCTCTGGGATTTTCAATGGGTGCTTTGTTTTTCGAAGGAATGGACTATACTATTGATAGCGCTTGTCGACTTCGTCCCAAGTCTTTAAATCATGATGTGGGCGGAACATTCTTCAACTTTGACAGATCACGTGTTTCCGCCTTAATCAAGGGCTTTTGTAATGCTATACCCTCTCGATAATTCTCGACGAATGTCGACGATTTACCCTAGCAACAAATAATATTGCAAACAGCGGGATTGGTGATCAGAATTCGAAGTACCTACAAGCAACGTGTTTTAGCGTCACAGTAGAAAGTTGTTTAGTAGTTTTCTTTCTCATTAGTCGGCTTACGGGTGTGATTTTTCGTTTCTTTTGGATTAGAGACTCATTCATTGATCTCTCTCCCCTGCCTCACTCAAAACTGGCGTTTTCAAGGAACTCAACTGAAAATAACTTAAGATTGTAAGTGTTAATAATGAACTTCAAAAGTTCTTACAAAAGTTTGAACAAATTTCTTATTAAATGAATTCTTCTAGCGATGCTCAACGAGTTTGCCTTTGAATTCTAAAGGTCTCTGAAGAGTCTCTTGGCCGAGACGAAACGCCGCGTCAGACTAGCCACGAACATTTCACAAGTATTTGACAATAGTTTTGCTTTTGTATAAATTAATCTCGTGATTACACGGTTGGGAATCCTTCTGTTATAGAGGGCCAGACTGTCAACATGTAGAATTTGCGAACGGGACTTTGGGCGCGATGCTCAACGAGTTTGCCTTTGAATTCTAAAGGTCTCTGAAGAGTCTCTTGGCCGAGAAGAAACGCTGCGTCAGACTAGCCACGAACATTTCACAAGTATTTGACAATAGTTTTGCTTTTGTATAGAGAGAGTCTTGTTTTAAAACTGAATTTGTTTTCCCCGTTCTTTTACAAGCGCTCCCGGAGCCAGGAGATGCGATTCACTCACTTTGCCTCCCTTTGATTGGATCAAGAATTGGACCAAGAATTGTTTGTTGGAAGTTTTTTCATGATCACAAAAGAAAAAGTGTGCCATAAACCATAATACTACCCTTTACTAAAAACCTACCTGGCTCCTTTGCTCTGGGATTTTCAATGGGTGCTTTGTTTTTCGAAGGAATGGACTATACTATTGATAGCGCTTGTCGACTTCGTCCCAAGTCTTTAAATCATGATGTGGGCGGAACATTCTTCAACTTTGACAGATCACGTGTTTCCGCCTTAATCAAGGGCTTTTGTAATGCTATACCCTCTCGATAATTCTCGACGAATGTCAACGATTTACCCTAGCAACAAATAATATCGCAAACAGCGGGATCGGTGATCAGAATTCGAAGTACCTACAAGCAACGTGTTTTAGCGTCACAGTAGAAAGTTGTTTAGTAGTTTTCTTTCTCATTAGTCGGCTTACGGGTGTGATTTTTCGTTTCTTTTGGATTAGAGACTCATTCATTGATCTCTCTCCCCTGCCTCACTCAAAACTGGCGTTTTCAAGGAACTCAACTGAAAATAACTTGAGATTGTAAGTGTTAATAATGAACTTCAAAAGTTCTTACAAAAATTTGAACAAATTTCTTATTAAATGAATTCTTCTAGCGATGCTCAACGAGTTTGCCTTTGAATTCTAAAGGTCTCTGAAGAGTCTCTTGGCCGAGACGAAACGCCGCGTCAGACTAGCCACGAACATTTCACAAGTATTTGACAATAGTTTTGCTTTTGTATAAATTAATCTCGTGATTACACGGTTGGGAATCCTTCTGTTATAGAGGGCCAGACTGTCAACATGTAGAATTTGCGAACGGGACTTTGGGCGCGATGCTCAACGAGTTTGCCTTTGAATTCTAAAGGTCTCTGAAGAGTCTCTTGGCCGAGACGAAATGCTGCGTCAGACTAGCCATGAACATTTCACAAGTATTTGACAATAGTTTTGCTTTTGCATAGAGAGAGTCTTGTTTTAAGACTGAATTTGTTTTTCCCGTTCTTTTACAAGCGCTCCCGGAGCCAGGAGATGCGATTTACTCACTTTGCCTCCCTTTGATTGGATCAAGAATTGGACCAAGAATTGTTTGTTGGAAGTTTTTTCATGATCACTAAACAAAAAGTGTGCCATAAACCATAATACTACCCTTTACTAAAAACCTACCTGGCTCTTTTGCTCCGGGATTTTCAATGGGTGCTTTGTTTTTCGAAGGAATGGACTACACTATTGATAGCGCTTGTCGACTTCGTCCCAAGTCTTTAAATCATGATGTGGGCGGAACATTCTTCAACTTTGACAGATCACGTGTTTCCGCCTTAATCAAGGGCTTTTGTAATGCTATACCCTCTCGATAATTCTCGACGAATGTCAACGATTTACCCTAACAACAAATAATATCACAAAGTGCGGGATCGGTAATCAGAATTCGAAGTACCTACAAGCAACGTGTTTTAGCGTGACAGTAGAAAGTTGTTTAGTAGTTTTCTTTCTCATTGGTCGACTTACGGGTGTGATTTTTCGTTTCTTTTGGGTTAGAGACTCATTCATTGATCTCTCTCCCCTGCCTCACTCAAAACTGGCGTTTTCAAGGAACTCAACTGGAAATAACTTAAGATTGTGTTAATAATGAACTTCAAAGGTTCTTACAAAAATTTGAACAATTTTCTTATTAAATGAATTCTTCTAGTGATTTATTTGTTGCACCAAAGATCGAATCGATTTATCTACTCCAGGTTACTTAGGTAAACAGCTGGGCAGATAAGCTCTTTGTGCTTGACGTGTGGGTCTCTGTATGTGTGTAGGGTAGGCTTCTTCGACCGGGTTTTGGTACCATATACTTCTTAGATAACAGGAAGGCGTGGCCACTGACTGTGAAACCGCATCTGACAACACTTTTTTGTCTTTGTTTAGCCTGCACATTCGAGCAGTCAAGCATGCTCTTCATGTACCTCGAACCACTGGGAGCCTTCTCGCAGGCTAGTCTTCGTAGAATAAAACTTTCAATAACCGTTTGTCAATTGTTATATAAAAGAAACACGATTTTTTATCCTTTCTTCCTCTCTTTTTACATTGGAAATCAATATTGATATTAGCAGGCAAGTAAGAACTTTAAGGAAAACGACAAAACGTTTAAGATTATAAAACATGTTTCGACAGAAACTTCTGTCATCTTCAGTTGATTAATGTACAAAGCGTTAGAAGTTGAATTTTTAAGTAGGAAAAAGTGCTTATTATGCTAGTAACAACGGAATGTACATAAAACGTGACCATGTGAGAATTAAAAGGAAGTCTTAGATTTATGTGATGTAATTGTTGATTTAGAGAAGGTTGTTCTCTTTGATTATGAATAGCCTCTTTTATTTAAGTTGAAATCAACGTCAAGGCCAAGGCCAATTTATTTCACGTCGGTAGTTCCTTCAGTTACGAAACTGGTATCAATAGAAGCCGACGGTGCGCCTTTTACCCCCCTCCCTCCCTCTGTCAGTGCTCCGTTTCACAGATATTTAAAGCTATAGCTACACGGGTCAGAGGAAAGTGGAAACAGACGTTGAAGTCACCGAGGATCGAACTGGGGACCCCTTGCTCCGAAAGCCGCGCACTAGCCAACTGAGCTACGCCTGCAGATGTTGTTTTTTGAGGAGAGGGGAAAACCGGAGTACCCCGCGGGGAAAAACCTCTCAGAGCAGAGTACAGAACCAACAAACTCAATCCACATATGGCGTAGAATCCGGGAATCGATCCTGGGCCACATTGGTGGAAGGTGAGTGCTCTTGCCACTGCGCCAGCCCTGCTCCCCCAATCAATGTTGTTGACACAACCCAGTCACCCCTTTACTGACACCCATTGAATTCATTAAGGGTGGACCATTCCTGCACTTTGACAGATCCCGAAAAAGTGGTATAGCTTCTTTAAAAAAGTTTCCAGCGAGAGAGAGCGCAAAGAAAGATAATACAGTTTGTCAAACTCTTAATGCGAAACTCGGAAATTTGTGAACACTGATATAATTATTTATAGTATCCTATTGGGGGTTTTACTTTGCTTAATCACTATACAAACAATTAACATTGCAGAAATATTGTTAGTTTTGGACTATACGGTTTTCCGAGTTTCACAGTGATCATGCATGACACGAATTTCAATAAAGTGTTATATAAAACAGAAAACGAAAGCAATTATTCGGAGAAATCGTAAACCGAATACCATTCATTTTGGGTTGACCCCGATCTTCCCATCTCCCAAAAATGATGTCAACGCATTTCATGCCAAAAATGTGAAACAATCTGATTTTCTGTAACTGTCACAGAGGACTGAAAATCAGGAAAAAACATTCGAAGCATTGTCACGTCCGTTTTTATTCTAGAGACGCATTATCAGTCTGAACGAACTTGGGAAAACCTCCTCAGTAACATGACATGAGTTTGCCTTTGAATTCTAAAGGTCTCTGAAGAGTCTCTTGGCCGAGAAGAAACGCTGCGTCAGACTAGCCACGAACATTTCACAAGTATTTGACAATAGTTTTGCTTTTGTATAGAGAGAGTCTTGTTTTAAAACTGAATTTGTTTTCCCCGTTCTTTTACAAGCGCTCCCGGAGCCAGGAGATGCGATTCACTCACTTTGCCTCCCTTTGATTGGATCAAGAATTGGACCAAGAATTGTTTGTTGGAAGTTTTTTCATGATCACTAAACAAAAGGTGTGCCATAAACCATAATACTACCCCTTGCTAAAAACCTACCTGGCTCCTTTGCTCCGGGATTTTCAATGGGTGCTTTGTTTTTCGAAGGAATGGACTACACTATTGATAGCGCTTATCGACTTCGTCCCAAGTCTTTAAATCATGATGTGGGCGGAACATTCTTCAACTTTGACAGATCACGTGTTTCCGCCTTAATCAAGGGCTTTTGTAATGCTATACCCTCTCAATAATTCTCGACGAATGTCAACGATTTACCCTAACAACAAATAATATCACAAAGTGCGGGATCGGTAATTAGAATTCGAAGTACCTACAAGCAACGTGTTTTAGCGTGACAGTAGAAAGTTGTTTAGTAGTTTTCTTTCTCATTGGTCGACTTACGGGTGTGATTTTTCGTTTCTTTTGGGTTAGAGACTCATTCATTGACCTCTCTCCCCTGCCTCACTCAAAACTGGCGTTTTCAAGGAACTCAACTGGAAATAACTTAAGATTGTAAGTGTTAATAATGAACTTCAAAGGTTCTTACAAAAATTTGAAAAATTTTCTTATTAAATGAATTCTTCTAATGATTTATTTGTTGCACCAAAGATCGAATCGATTTATCTACCCCAGGTTACTTAGGTAAACAGCTGGCTAGATAAGCTCTTTGTGCTTGACGTGCGGGTCTCTGTATGTGTGTAGGGTAGGCTTCTTCGACCGGGTTTTGGTACCATATACCTCTTAGATAACAGGAAGGCGTGGCCACTGACTGTGAAACCGCATCTGACAACACCTTTTTGTCTTTGTTTAGCCTGCACATTCGAGCAGTCAAGCATGCTCTTCATGTACCTCGAACCACTGGGAGCGTTCTCGCAGGCTAGTCTTCGTAGAATAAAACTTTCAATAACCGTTTGTCAATTGTTCCAAAAACGAAAGAGGATTTTTTATTCTTTCTTCCACTCTTTTTACATTGGAAATCAATATTGATATTAGCAGGCAAGTAAGAACTTTAAGGAAAACGACAAAACGTTTAAGATTATAAAACATGTTTCGACAGAAACTTCTGTCATCTTCAGTTGATTAATGTACAAAGCGTTAGAAGTTGAATTTTTAAGTAGGAAAAAGTGCTTATTATGCTAGTAACAACGGAATGTACATAAAACGTGACCATGTGAGAATTAAAAGGAAGTCTTAGATTTATGTGATGTAATTGTTGATTTAGAGAAGGTTGTTCTCTTTGATTATGAATAGCCTCTTTTATTTAAGTTGAAATCAACGTCAAGGCCAAGGCCAATTTATTTCACGTCGGTAGTTCCTTCAGTTACGAAACTGGTATCAATAGAAGCCGACGGTGCGCCTTTTACCCCCCTCCCTCCCTCTGTCAGTGCTCCGTTTCACAGATATTTAAAGCTATAGCTACACGGGTCAGAGGAAAGTGGAAACAGACGTTGAAGTCACCGAGGATCGAACTGGGGACCCCTTGCTCCGAAAGCCGCGCACTAGCCAACTGAGCTACGCCTGCAGATGTTGTTTTTTGAGGAGAGGGGAAAACCGGAGTACCCCGCGGGGAAAAACCTCTCAGAGCAGAGTACAGAACCAACAAACTCAATCCACATATGGCGTAGAATCCGGGAATCGATCCTGGGCCACATTGGTGGAAGGTGAGTGCTCTTGCCACTGCGCCAGCCCTGCTCCCCCAATCAATATTGTTGACACAACCCAGTCACCCCTTTACTGACACCCATTGAATTCATTAAGGGTGGACCATTCCTGCACTTTGACAGATCCCGAAAAAGTGGTATAGCTTCTTTAAAAAAGTTTCCAGCGAGAGAGAGCGCAAAGAAAGATAATACAGTTTGTCAAACTCTTAATGCGAAACTCGGAAATTTGTGAACACTGATATAATTATTTATAGTATCCTATTGGGGGTTTTACTTTGCTTAATCACTATACAAACAATTAACATTGCAGAAATATTGTTAGTTTTGGACTATACGGTTTTCCGAGTTTCACAGTGATCATGCATGACACGAATTTCAATAAAGTGTTATATAAAACAGAAAACGAAAGCAATTATTCGGAGAAATCGTAAACCGAATACCATTCATTTTGGGTTGACCCCGATCTTCCCATCTCCCAAAAATGATGTCAACGCATTTCATGCCAAAAATGTGAAACAATCTGATTTTCTGTAACTGTCACAGAGGACTGAAAATCAGGAAAAAACATTCGAAGCATTGTCACGTCCGTTTTTATTCTAGAGACGCATTATCAGTCTGAACGAACTTGGGAAAACCTCCTCAGTAACATGACCTAGAATGGATCTATTCTAACTAACGAACGACTGAGATAATTAGAGATTCGAAAACTGGAAGAGATTAAATAGGATAAAAGGCCAAAATGTAGACAGATTGCACTTCAGATCTTTAACAGTCAAACATGAATTTCGTAGGCAACAATAAACACTGAACTGCGTTATACATTAATAATTCTTACAAATAAATAGCTTCAAGTTTTTTCTTAAAACGATACGTAGGCAAGAGAGTTTGCAGATTAGGAGGATTGTAGAACTTATGACCTTGATAAAAACTGCGGAGAATCGTTTAGTATTAGTTCTGCAGTAAAGTAATGGGAAGCTCTTACAATTTCTTGTATAATAGGAATGTATTTGAATTTTCAGTAAAACAATTTTGTTTGCTAACAGTGAACGGGAAGGGTTGAGATTTGATAGGAGTACATAAATTTGCCCAGTTGCAACCTATATATGTTGCAGGTAAAACCCGGTCTCAGGTTGAACCCGTTTTTACAGGTTAAATTGGTGATCCTCACTTTACCTAGGTTGAATATGCATTCAGATGAGTTCAGGAAACTTTGTTTGGAGCCTAAATTAAACCTCGAGAAAAAATAGGGTCAGGTTAGGATTAGTTTTGGTTATTATACATCGATATCAATTCTGACTTTTCAGTGTACAAAAGTAAATAATGAAAAGAACTGTGTTGGGTTGATCATGTTCGTCGCTGAAGTGTAGCGGTGAAGACACAGGACTATAGATCTCGAATCACAGGTAAATGCATAGTACAGTTCTTTGATCTCTAATAATTTTGCAGTGTTGAGACTGAATGGGCAAGTGCGTGAATACTGAAACCGATAACCGGTTAGGAAGCTGCCTCGAAGTTGTGGCAGGAAAAGACTTGAGTTTTATGATATACTTGGACAGGTATTGCCATGCATATGAGTTGCTTTACATCGGAGGCTATCGTGAAAGTGGCCTGTAGATAGTCACTATGAAAAATGTACCTAAGTTCTAGCTTCGTATTAAGTACTTCCTGCCGCATACCTCAAGGATAGCTCCTTGGACCAATTCCGTTTGATTCACTAATTTCTCCTTTCCTAACCTATGACACACAGCCTGGGGTAATAGATATTTCAACTTAAAATCATGTTCCTTGAAGAAATTCAAAGTGTTAAAAACGAACAAATTTCTTATTCAATTAATTCTTCTAATGATTTATTTATTGCAACACGGATCAAATTGATTTACCTATTCCAGGTTAGTTGCAGATAGGCCCTTGTGCTTGACTTGGGGGTCTCTTTAAGTGCAATCGGGCTTTGCTTTGGCATCCTTTTCCTTTTGGGTTATAGAGATCTTTTTTAAGGAGGTAATTTTTACGTTCCTTGCAAATCACGAAACTCACATTTGAACCAGATTAACGATCGGAAATAGTTTGATGGTATTGTGTAACTTCTTAAGTTGCATTCAAAATTATCTTACTTGTTACCAGAGTAGCGTGATACTAATGTCTAGGATTCCGTTGACTGTTTGCTGGTGTCACTGTACTAAGCCTGAGTGCAATTGTATGATATTTAGATTCTTATGCTTTCGTCCCGGGTCTACAGGAACTCATAAGATCGTGCTTGAGAAACAGGATGGAAAAGTGGAGTTTGATTCTGGTGGCTACCACTTCGCATCTTCAGTGCGGTCAGCGGCCACTAGTGGTGGTAGCAGAGGCATGGTGCGAGCCAGAAGGTTAACTCAAGAAGTGCCGTCACTCGCAACGTCACTTCCGCTGTCTTTCAGCTCAAGTGTGTTCGTGCGAAGCGATAAAGAGAGGCTAGATGTAATGAAGGTAATTGATGTGCATGTACATGACGCTTACCTCCAGAAATGAAAAATGTAGAAGTGTGTTTGACCCTCATGTGAAATGCACATTTTATGGGTTAATTTTTTTGTCAAACTGGAATTTTGTTTTTTTGACAACCAATTTTTAAGAGCTTTAACAGTTCCTAGGAAAATTTTACTGAAGCAAAAAGTCAGGGCCTCCAAAAAGATTTTTCCATTTGTAACGACTTTCAATCCTATGTTGCCCAACGTTAATTACATCATCAAAAAACATCTACATTTTTTGGAATCGCATCCTAAATTAAAAGAGCTTTTTCCAAAAAATTCCATCATTCCATCGTACTGCAGATCCAAAAATCTTAAAGAAATTTTAGCACCTTCTAAACTTGAATCTGCGCCCTCGCAAAGAATCAGTTCGCCTGCAGGAGGATGCTTTAAATGTGACAAAAGCAGATGTGACCTGTGTAAGAATTATTTTGTTGAGTCCAGAATTTCAGTAGCTTCAAAACGGGAAAATCGTATTCAATTAGACCCAATCTAACTTGCGATTCCAAAAATGTCATCTATTTGGCCTCTTGCAAAAAATGCCAACTCCAGTACATCGGCTCCACCACAACAGAATTCAAAGTTAGATTCAGAGGTAAAGGTAAAGTCTGCTTACGAGCCTAGAGGGCCCATCAGGCCGGCGCTTCCCCTGCCTTATACTACACACGGGGATATCACCGGAAGGAGGAGCAAGAGCACTAACTTTGGAATAAAATGAAACAGGACCCTATAAAGAAAAGGGAGAAATTTGATAAACGAAAAACGCGGAAATAAGCCAAAAGCAGGGAAACCACCCCTTCGTTGACCCCGAGCTCCGAACTAGGTCCGAAATTGAGACACAGAGCAGGCCCCCCTAAGGTCAACGAAGAAAGTGAGTGAAATAGGGTGAAAAAGAAAACGTTAAACAAACTAATGCGAGAACAAAAATTTATTGTAAACTGAGGCATAAGAGACTATTGTCCAACACGACTGCGACCAAACTGTGGCCCCGCAGGTGGGGCACGGCACGCCCGAGCGATATGTCCCCATCTTAAGCACCTGAAGCACTGAACCTGGGCACGGCCAGGGTAGGGGGCTGGCCTGCGCATTGCAGAACCAGGACGAACAGGCATGGGAGGTGGAGGTACCTTTCCGACTCCCTTCAAAATCGCGTTTGCGTCTTTGGCCACCTTTGCTCGCACGGGATCCCCCAACAATCCCAGAAAAAGACGCTGAAGCTGTTGGTCATCCACAAAATCCGACGTGGTCTTTATCTCATCCAAAGCGGCAGCGTACTCATCGGCTTTTTGGTGGTTCTCGTTTCTGGCCAAACGCAACAACGACTGTAAGAGCTCAATCGCCTCATACTTGTCAAACATCGCTGCTGGTCGATTTATATAACGACGAAGCGCAGCCAAGGCTGACTCAGAACTGTCTAGAGTCCTAAGAAGTTCCAAGGAAATGACCTTTCCCTCTAAGGGCCGATTTACACGATACGGTTTTGTCGCATGCGACAAGCTCACGACAGGCCTACGACATGACTTATGATTGTCGCAGCGTTTTAAAACATGTTTCAAAATGCTACGACATTTTTTCTGACGTACACAACAATCGTAAATCATGTCGTGGGCCTGTCGTAAGCCGATGTCGCATGCGACAAAATCGTACCGTGTAAATCGGCCCTAATACTCTAATGCGATCGGCAGCCTATCATGAAAAAGAAAACACACTTGAGGCTATTGTCTTCACCAGCGACATGCCCCAACGTTCTCCAAAAATAATAAACCTAAAAAGTCACTAGCTGGTGGGATACCAAACATTCCCCACCGAAGGAGAGCATAATAAAACAAACAGTGCAAGAAAACGATAACATCCTACGTCATAATATCGCCGTAACCCGCGGCAAAACGTATTACTGAAAAAAGCGCAACCATACAAATGAAGCTATTATACATAGACCGCGCCAAACTGTCTCAACTGGCGGAAATCCTTAAGTTATAAGTACACCGATTGCAACGTCTACCGAGGATATGCCTTCGCCAGTAAAAATTAGAGGTATACCAAACAGACAAACGCTCCATAAAACTCTTCACTGGTGGAATACCGATTTGAACTGAACGCAATACTGCCCTCACCAGTGGAAATCCATAAATCATGTGCAACTTGAAAGATCTATGCCACGAGCTGCCTTCGCCAGTTTAGAAAATCCTGCGTTGCACCAAATTACGAATATTGTACCAAACCCTTCACTGGTGGAATACCAAATTAGAACACACGCAAAACTGACTTCACCAGTGGAAACCCATAATATTTAAGCACACACATGCCCTAAATACCATCGCCAAAAAGAAACTAGCGGGCTGCTCCACACTAAATTGTAACGCCGGAGACATGGCACAAACAAGGCTTTTCTTACTCTGTCCGGCACTAGACCGGTCCCACATTAATCATGCCAGAAACTAAGAATTTCCTTAATTAAATACTAAAATAAACAGATACCAAGGCGAAACCCAATATACCGAGGGAAAAATTTGGAACTAGGGAAAACGCCTTTGAAACGATTGTATCGTACACGCTGTCAAGACTCTAGTTTTTGTCTTTGTATTAAGTGAAATTTGTTTATTTAACGCAAGCAAAAACAAGAATCTGCCAAGTTGACAATGCATGCGAAGGAAGTCATTTACATTTTTCCTAACGGCTTAGGCATCTAAGAAATCCCGGACATGAACTGTCTGCTCTTAAATAGACAGCACGATATACAGATACGCCGTTTTCCGCCCAAAGTTTTCCTGCAAAACTTAAACTCTTCTTGCTAGCCTGAATAGAAAAAAATTTTACTTCCCTGTAATTTACTTTTGAAAGGGTACAGTTTTCTTTCAAGAGCAAATATTTGTTAAGGCGATTCGTCATCATGGAAAAACGAAAACCGCTCTAACCATTTCAGCTTTGGGTAATTTGCCCTTATTTTAAAACGTGAAGAAGATGGATAATCACAGAATAGCGACAAGTTATATTTTTCATTTTGTTGTGATTTTCTTGTTCTTTGTTCAAATCCCCTGTTGTTTTGCAGAGGAAGGGAAAGAAATTAATACACGAAAATACGCGTCTTTAATCCTTCAATTAGATACTCCTAAATCAGAATATACTATACTAGGAGTTTAACTAGATATGCCACATAGGACAGACCACAACACCGGGAACTCCATGCCTACTTTTTGCAAATAGTATATAGAAGATATTTTACGTCCCACAGGGTTATAAACACAATTGAAAGGTTGTGAGACGAGGCCTACGGTTTATCGTCCTTATCCGAGAAGACTAGAGAGTCTAACCACTTGCAGATCATCGGACATTACAAAGGCAGCACTTTCTCCTCAGTTATTTAAAGACCCTAATTAAGTTTTTCCGGCCGGAGTTTTTGATCCCACGACCCCCCACACAGTAGTCCACGGTAGTCCACCGTGGGTGGTGCTGCACTTACGGAAAGAGATCTCCTCATCAACATGGGTCAACTTGAGGGCTGACTTTGATACCGTTCCAGTAGACTGGCTTTGACTCTTCCTATAGATACCCCAGTGTAACTCGGAAAGACCCAAGCGACCTAGAGACCCTTTACATGGAGGGAAGAAAATCCTTTCACTAAGAAGATCCTGAAGGACGAAAAAAGTTCTCGCTTTGTTTACAATCACTGTAAAGCTATCTTTCCGAATAAGTGATTGATGTTGTAGAGGGGGAAATGGTAGGAAAGTGATTTAAATGTTTGTCACTGTATTGTCGGAGACTGAAGCTTACATCATAAATTTAATTGTTTCCTATCTTTCTAACGGTCACGCTGGATGCGTTCGAATGAACCAATCATTTAGTAGCGTTTGACAGGTATCGGAAATGCAGCATGCGGTGCAACGAGTACGTCTTTTTCCTTCTGCTGGTTTACTCTGGAGACGCTTCGCCTCCCTGAGTTCTATACAAGATGGTGCGTTCTGCGCACGACAGGAAAACGGCTTTTAGTAAAAAGCCATGGAAATCACATTTTCTAACATAATAAGGAGCTTAAGCGAGGACAATGGCCAAGGCTACGAGATCGCCACAAAACAATGGTTGCCGTCACACTTGAGAGAAACACAGTGTAACACTAGTGTTGACACTACTCTAGAGTCAACTCTCTGGTGTTTTGAATCCCTAGGGGAACACTGAACAATAGAACGTGATTTAACACCAGTGTTAACTCCCTAATGCGACCACAACCAATAGTTGTGGTTACACTAGCCCTTTTACCCATGGGTAAATAGCGTTTGCCCATGCGCATTTTTGTGTGTAACCGCTTTCCCTTGACCGAAACTGCCCGAGGATTATTTCCATGGATATATCACAAAAGAGCAAAAGAATTTCCCATGACAGTTCCTGAACTGAAAAGTATTGTTCACCTGCTCCCTGGGATGGCTTGGCCAATCATAAAGCAGAACGTTGCTAATACACGAAAATCCCTAATTATATTGATTATACCCTATTATTTTACCCTGAGGGGAGTCTTTTACTGTGTAACTGCATCCCTGAGTAAAGTAATGCAAAGCCAAAGCAATTTGCTAATTATTTTCGACACTCAATTGAAAACCGCTCTACAAACTTTCCATGTCAAAAGATTTGGAGTAATCGCGATATTATTACAATAACGGGAAATAATGCTAAGCTCCCTAATTTTTGGACAGGTTACTTTTCACAGGTCACTCGTTTCGAAACCTTTACCAATGCTAAACATAGACCTTATTAGGCCTAAAAACGACATTTGGGCATAAGGTTTTGGGTTGCTTTGGTATAGGTAGAACAACGACCTGGTGACCTGTGACAAAATACCTACAGCTCAGGCCCTCCGGAAATTTTTTATCGGAGACAAATTCCTCGCAAAATGCTAGTAATTCGTTTATTCCGAAAACACTGCAACGTTGTCTTCATGTTGTCTGCATGTCTTTGTGTCATGCTATACAACGAAGGACTGAAATTTATTTCTCGGGAAAGGGTTTCAACTTGCACTTTCTTTTTACTGGGTTGCCGTATGGCAATCCCAGTCGGAAATTGGGTAGATTTCTCCGTTTTATTTTCCGTGTCAGTAAAAGTCTTGCCTGTCACTTCCCTGGTAAGTGGTGTCTTTGTGCATAGAGCCTTCTGCGAGTATTTTCTTAGAATCGAGAGGGTAGTGGAAATGCGTAGATTTCTCTGGTGGACACGGTAGAATCATTAACTTAGCCTGCAATGGCGTCGAAAGTCATGTAACGCGAATGGCGTTTTAGTGGATCCTTAAACAAAATATACCCTTATGGAGCTCAATAATGGAAAGTCAGTTGGATAAACTAGGCAGGCGGTGAAATACAAACACCTGGAATCTTAAAAGCGACGAGTAATGGACTTCGACAACAATCTAGCGCCCGTCAAGCCGAAATCAAAGTGAGCTGTATTTTTTACCAAGTGTGCTGTTATGCAGAACACTGAAACCAAATGGAAAATTCTCTGGTAACTTATGGGTTCAACAAAGACAGAGAACGAATCGAACACCTTAAGTGGATCTGTGATCAACTCTGCACAGTCTTCAGTAAAAAAATAATTGGAAATGTGACAGCCAAGAATTATTTGAAAGAACGCTTGTCGTCTATTTTGTGCTTCATTATTCAAGGAAAAGGTTCTTCATGGAAACGGTTTGATCCTGAAATTTTGTTTGTTGTAATATTGCGCATATTTGACACGACTGAGTTTTTCCTCTTCACGCACGTAATGAAATAGGAAGGGGTTTTTTCCTCTAATAGCAAATATGTTGTTTGTTTCAAAAAATTCTTCGCTGGAAAAGGTGGCCTTTATGAATTCATCATGTTTTATAATATGCGAGCTTAACTGGATAGTTTTTATGGCAATAGTAAAGCATTTTGGTGTCAAAATGAGGTTAGCGTCTTTCTATTGTGCTAACTTAATTAAATATAAATATACATTCTGCCTCGTGAGTTTGTTATTCTCGTTAACCAGCAATGGCGTCGAAAGTCATTGCAACGCGAATGGCGTTTTAGTGCATCTTATGTCGTTTATTTCAATTAAATGTTTCGCTGGAAAAGGATTCTGTGATATTTTCTGCCTTTGTGAATTATAATATCATGTTGTGTATTGAATTTTCGAGCTTAAGGTTGAAATGTGATACTGGAGGATATTTTGGTATTGCTCTGTAAGCAGAAAAGGTTCACGAAAATAAACAGGTCTGTTGGAAGCGTGCTTGAGTTTCAACAAAATGAGCCCCAAAATCAGCAAAAAATTGTGACGCCGATGAATAATAAAGTAGCTGCTATTTCCAAAATGATGGAATTACCTTGTGTTAAATAACCTCGTCTTGGAGAGTAAATTTTTGACTTAGCAGAAACAATGCTCAACCCCCGGGCGGGGGTCAACCTCAAGAGTTTGGGCGATTGTGATCTTTGTTTTGACTTCGCTCATTTATTGTCAAACTTTATAACCCTTGACAGAAAAAGAAACTTACGAAAACCCGGTATCTTGCCTTCATTTGACACAGATGCTTCACTGTTTGGCGAGTAAACATGCGGCGGTAACTTAATCACGGCGCCCGCTGAATTCCGGCGATGTCACTTTCGATTTTGCGATTTATTTGTGCAACCAAAAGTACAATAACAAAATTGAACGTAACAAAAATCTCCCAAAATGCTTGTCGCTGATCGTAACTTTTTATATTCTATATTCACGGTTCAAAATTAATAATGTTGTTTTCATGTCGTAAATATGTTATTCTCGAGAGACCGTCCTGGAAACTTCCTTCTGCTCTTTCTAAAAACTGTGTATCAATTTACTTTTGCATCAATATTTGTTTTTGCATAAAGCAAGCTAACAAAATCTGTACCTTGCTGAGTTCGCATTTGTTAGCGTTAATAGTATTTTCAGTCCAATGCTTCTGTTTTATGAAGGGGTAAATGTTTGAGGTCACCCATCCAGATACTAACCCCGCCGGATAATGGTTAACTTCAGTATTCTTTAGTATTACAAAGCTGTCAGATGCTCAGAGGGCACGCTTAAACTTGTGGTGAAAGAAGTTGTGAGGGAGCTTGAAAATTATCAACATGTCAGCCCAGAAGCCAATGTTTCCCACTTCCTATTTATTTTCTTCAATCTTTCTGGGTTCAGTACTTTGCTAGTAACCACATGTCTTCTCAGGCTATTTACCCATGACTTCTACCATGGCACTACAATGATAGACAATACCAAATCAATATCGTGCACTGTTAGAGCTACATATTACGCAAGGACAACTTGAATCTTCTGGAAGACAACACACAGCTCAGTTGACATTTTATATGGAATAAATCGCTGTGTTACTTCACTACCACACGTAAGCAATGCGTGTCTATTTTTTCTAAAGAGGACAGGAATTTCTTCTTTCTGACAAATGATTAATTAATAGGCCGGTAGCCAGGTTTTTAACCTCAGAAAAGGATCTGTTTCGTCGTACGAACGTGTGAGGACCTGTGAGCCAAAGGGCTTCTGCTGGTATGACTTCTGGGTGACCCCTTAAATGGTCTTAATGACCCCCCAACTTGAAAAAAATTGTCTGGAACAGTGCACGTACCAGGGGCAACCCAGTGTACCCTCACGGAGGGTCTAGTTGAGCTGGACATTTTGTCAATGACATCGATCAATTATGACTGCGGAATAGGAATGCGCTAGTCCCACTTTAGTTGATCTCAGCAGAGTTGTAGGTCTTCAATAAATATCCACTCACAAGTAATTGGGACCACAATTATTTTTTATTTCAGTTTTAAAGAATGATATTACAGCTATAAGTCTTTTAAGAGACAGTTGTGACGACTTTGTCCTCTACAAAACAGCAAAACCACAATTAGAAGTCTAGCTTTTAAATCCCTTAAATCATAAAAACTGGTGCTCGTTATATTGTCGCGTTTATGCGTCGTAGAGCGATTGGAGCGCGCTCAAATCAAAAATGCCCCGAAGTAGCAGTGATTTGTCCAAAACCATAGTTTAGTAGTTGAAGTTGGCCATGAGCCTGACTTTGCCATGATGACGTCACCAGCTTTCATTTTAAACACTCCGCCAGCGTACAAGGTCCCTTCGCTGTTTGTTGTTTTCATCGGTTGTGTCATGGTAACATATTTGTTGTTCACAAAGAGGTATACTCTCCCATTGTTATAATAATAGATCTGTAAGTATATGTAGTACCGTCCAGAGATGGGCACCGTCAGTTTTCCGTCATTGTACGTCATTCCGCCAGCAAGATGGCTGTTGGGGGAGCTAACAGACCAGCCCTTGATCGCTGGAAGGAAATGAGAATTAGCTTAGCTCTCACTTAAAGGAAACGAAGAAAGAGAGAGAGAGTGTCCTGTAAATTGAAGAAAAACTGAAGACACCTTCAGTATTAAATTTTAAAAGTTTGCAAAAAATAAGTGAAACTCATTTGATTTCAGTCGAAATATCGAGAAAGACTTAACTGAAGGCAAAAGTAAAATTTTCATGGTATTTTTTTGGTTTTCCGATCAACAGCAACTCTTTTTTAGCCGTTAGCAATAACAAAAAGTTCCATACAATTGAATTTTTAACAATTGTTTTCCAAAGGAAAAAGATTTCCGGTTTACAATACTCACCGGGAATGCACTTTAAAGCATTGCACATGGTTTAGGAATTTCTTAAACACATTACAAAAAACAAAATTGCTGTAGAAATTCAAAAGGACGGCCTGGATCGTTCTTCGATCTTTGTCCAGTTCAATGTTGAGAATAAGAAATTAACGTTGACACTCTTTTTTTGTATAAGAACGTCTAATTTTGGGGCTAAGACTGAACGTTCTTATTTTTTGTCGATTTCAGCCTGAAAACGTTCTTACCATGTTTTAAAAGTTGTGTGCTATTCTCAAGTTCGACTATAAACTGAGTTGTTCTTCAGTGTGTCATGCGGCAATAAGAGAACCACATTGTTAATGTTAAAAACGTCCCTGAGTATTTCAGTTAATTGTCCTGGAAGACTACAGTTTTACGTTTCTTTTACCTTTATTTATATTACACACAAAAATAAAAAGCTGAAAAAATGAGCAAATTAAAGACGTTCTTCACTGACTCACAGTGTGGGTTTTTCTTAGTATGTTTTTGAAGTGGCTCAAACCAGTTTCAACACTTTCAAGAGACCTTTTTATTAGAAGGATTGACACTACAACACTTTATCACGTAACAGCAATGTTATGGTATCACGTGAAACATCAATTATTCCTGAACAAGGTGCAGTTAATTTTGCGACGTAAGACGTTACTATGGCAACAGGGAAGCCTTGCAAAGACATCCTGTATTTTGGCTTTACAGGCTCATATCTGAAAAACGAACAAGATGACCCCACTTTTTTATTGCACAGAAGTGATCAACAGGCCAAGTTAAAACTGTGTGCAAAGTGTTAAAAAACTCTGTGCAGCGGATTAGAGTTACCTTAAATTTTCAATTATTTAAAGTGGCTCTGAATCCTGTCCACATAATTTTTTTAAACGTTGCAGAAAGTTTCATTCTGGCACGCTGATTACATTCAGAAATAAAAAATGGGGGTCACCTAGTTTGTTTTTGAGATCTGAGCGGTGTTTTTGCAGGGCTTTTTGTTGCCATGGTAACCTTTTACGTCACAATAATGGCAGAATCTTTTTCAGCAATAATTGGTGTTTGATATGGTATCATAAAATTGCTGTTAAGTGATAAAGTGTTGTAGAGTCAATCCTTCCAATAAGAACGTTTCTTTCAAGTGTTTAAACTGGTTTGAGCCACCTTAAAATTTTTGTTAGTCTCAGCCTTAACTTTCTTTTAAAAAAGAGTGTATTTGAAGAGGGAGATAATGAGTGAAACGTATGATAAAGTGAAAAATCAGTGTAAAGCGAGGTGATTTAAAACAATACAAGCAAGCAAAAGATTCGCCATTAAAAATGTTCGCTCGAATTGACTTATCAATACTGGTAATTTTATTTCATTTTTGTTAATTTTTATACTTTAGTATTTTACTTTATTCTCTCTCCCCCTCCCTCCCTTTCTCTCTCTCCTCCCTCTCCCCCCTTCCCTCTCCACATTTATGTCATTGTCAACATTGAACTAAATAATGACCGAAGACGGCTGAAAATACTTTTCAAAAGTTTAATTTCTTTTTCTCTTGAAAACTGGGATGACTTCTAGGTCGAGCATAAGGTGTGAATTTGTATTTAGTTTTCGTAGCACACATGAAGCACACATGAAGAAAATTTTTGCAACAGAAATAAAAATCTTTAATACTTGTGACGCCGTGATAGATTCTTAATCGTGTGTTTCCAACATCGAGATGTGCTGAGGGTTTGTTGTCATTCTGCAAAAGAACGAAAGTAAACCCCAGTTCATCACTGAAATGTATGACATTGGAATATTCCCACGTTTACTATATTGGTGAATTTTTAACTAGTGGTGACTGATCATCAGCCGTCCACTGAAAATCCCAAAGCAAAACTAGCAAATGTAGATTTTAAAGTAAGAAAATTCTGGAACCTTTCACGAAATATTGAAACTAAGCTGCTCCTGCCGACCTCTTAAAAAAGCACATTTTGATTGAAAGTTGTTATGACACAGCTGAAGCTATTTTCGGCCAATCAGAGATGACAAAGACGCTTGCAGGAACGAATCAGAACACGACACAAATAGCGCACATAGTGAAATAAGAGCGAGCGAATCACAACTGGTTGCGTTGTAGTTCTTCGCGTGATTGGTTGACAAAATGACGCAGAAAAAATAAGTAAGCTAATTATCACGAAGTCGCTGCTGATAGTCAAGTAAAATAATGTGAATAGAATCTATTCGAAAAGCACAAATATGGTCGTCCAACCTGTAATGTGCAATTGCAAGGAGCCAATGTTCCCTTTTCGCCTTTTTCTCCGGTGTCTCCTTTCTCGCCCTTTTCTCCCTAAAGATGTTACATTTCATCAAATTCTAGATCGAATTTCAGTCATTTATCGCAAGCGAGTTCTTTTATTTTACAAAGACGAAATTGAATATTTGTGACGTTTACGATTTTACCTTCACTTTTCCATGCACATTGATGTTGATAGGAGAGTTCGAAGTAACACAGGTGTCCTGTAAATATTGAAGAACAGTGAAAGTGATTTTATTATTTCGTTTATTGCCGTTTACAGAATGGGGAAATGAAAGTCGATAGCGCCAACTGATAGCCGTTACTACTATATGACCATCAAGTAAAATTATTAACACAAAAGGACATTATCAGTTTGTCCATTAGTAGAGATGTGAAATGAAACAACTCATCAATTTCAAGTTTGTGATAATTTTGCAGTTTCTTGTGACTTGAAGGAATAAGGACTATTTGTTCCCCTCCGAATACCATGTTTACTTGCATTTACATGGGAGAGGATAATTTTTTAATTGAGTTAAAAGGAATTTTCTAACGCTGCTACAGCATTAAACCGGTCCGAACAATTCACATAAGTTTCTTATTTCGTCAAACGAGCCAGCGAGGAAAGTTTACATGATTTTAAGATGATCGGATCTTTGGATCGTGAGAGAATGTCAAATTAGAGTTGGCTAAGAATGACTATCTTACTTGGTTTCCAGAGGCACTTGTGACTCCACAAAAGTGCAAGTTGGCACAAGCGAGGGTAAAGAAGACAAAGAGAAGCTTCATGATTTCACCGCAGGTCGAACCTTAAAACTGAGTATCTGGACTGATCTGCCCTTTGAAACGATTGTCACGGTATCGGACACGCTGTTTTTGTCTTTGGAATTTGTTTATAGAACGCAAGAAAAAACAAGAGTTGCTAAGTTGACACCCCGAAGCATGCCATTTACACTTTTACTAACTTAGACAATTAATTCAGAAATGAAATCATCGTTTCCAATAGATACACCATTTTTCGCGCACAATTTTTCTGCAAACCTTAAACCTCTTATTGCCAGCCGTTTCCAGATTATTTTCCTAGGCTTCCTGTGCCCTGTGCGTTATGTCTGCTCGCAGGAAATCTTGCCTTACTTTCGGAAAGGGTACAGTTTCCTGTCAAGAGCAAATATTTGTTAAATCGTCGATTCGTCATCATGTGAAAACGAAAACCGCGCTAACCCTGAATTCAATTTTGGATGATTTGCCGTTATTTTACAACGTGAAGAAGGTGGAATAATTGCAGAATAGCGACAACTTATATTTTAAAGTAGGGACTATGTTGTCGTTTTCAAGTCTTGTTTGAAATCCCTGTTGTTTTGCAGTGGGAAAAAAAATTGTAGGGCTGATACGGCAATTTTTCACTGGTGAAACGTTAGTCTGTCGTTTTTATTTCATCATGGAATGTACGTAAATCTCTATACTTATATAATAAATCCCTATAAACTTCAAATCAGTTACCCTTGTTAGTTCTAAGTAACTAAATCACAGAATGAACTCTTTCTGTAGATTACAGTGATAGGGAATACCAATTAGCCCACAATATCCCGCATTTATTTCACAAACCATGCACGCTATTCGCGAAAGTTCTGTACAGTGCAACTTTAACAGTTGCGAAGATGCCTAAACTGAACTCAAACGAAACTCGAACCAACTTTACAACTATCATTGAAGTTACTTAATTCATTGTGATGATGATCATAATCGCAGTTCAATAATATGAGATTTCATAGAATTATATTGTCTATCACGGATCTCTAGGCTTGCATGTGTTTACCATTACGAGACTCGCACACCAAATAAGTTCTCAACCGAAATTAAGGGCACTAAAATAATTTGCCTGCATGGGTATACATCAGGCTGTGCTATTTTACAGTTGACTTCTAACTTTCATTCTCATCCGCGCATAATTTAAAAACAACAATACAACAAGACAAACAAAGGTACAATTTGCAAGTACGAAAGTCACGCATCATTAACAAAGCGACAGCTCAAAGAGCACGTCAAAATCATGATTAAAACTTAAGACAGTGGCAAGCCGTACAGCACCAAAGCAGCCACGATTGCTCGCGAACTAAGCGATAACCGAAATGGGGTTGAAAAGTAAGCTTGGTGACGTTGACATCCCACAAGACATTTCGTGGCCACAGTTCGTGTTTCAAAACTTTGGCAACTTCGGTGATAAGACGGCCATTGTGAGTACGGTTGTAACTTTTCTCGAGGTTCAATTGGAAACGTATCAGTTCTTACTTAAGTTTTTCGCATGGACATGCCGCGCTTTTGCCTTATTGAATTAGGTACGTTTTTCACTATTGGTTCAAGTACAAAGCTTCTAGGCTCATACGGCAATTGAACAAACGCTAAGAACTGCTAAAAAGAGGACATAAAGGCGCATCATGTTGACCTTGTCTTGTGCGCTTGTCGAAAGGACTACCATATTAAGGGCGCGTTCGATTGACCGTATTCCGGAATAGGAATACATGGAATAGAAGTTAGAAATCCTTCGTTTTTACGGGAGATTCACATTAAAATTAAAAATTATCAAACACTTGCTAAAATGGTATTTTAAACATATCTTTATTATCCTTGCTGCTTCAAAAGCGCCAAACATACGGTTTTAAATCATCACTCCACGTATTCTTATTCCGGAATACGGTCAATCGAACGCACCCTTAATTAAGCGCTCAATATATTACCTATGAAATCGACTTCGACCGCAAAAAGTAGAACTCTATCGCAGTAGATATGGTTAGAGTTTTGATTTTGCTACGTATTGGTCTTTGTGCGTTAAGAGACTTAATCGTTTCACCGTGTTTGTGTCAGTATATTTCATGTTTCCATGACATTATAATCCATTCACGCCGCTCTTAAGTTGATTTTCGCAGTTGCCTTCTTCTTGAAATTTGACAAGAATGTTGCAATTAAGGGGCAATTGTGTTCCAAAAAGGCTGTCTTCAACGTAAAACTTACTGCTCATTCAAACCCAAAACATGCACATGACAATACCAAACATTGTTGTTACAGATTTTAAATTGGTTTGCCACAGTTCACTAATTAGCCAATATAAAAAATACCATGCATACTACTCGTCGTTTGTCCCTCCAAATCTTTGCATAAGCATTGTTTTCATTTTCTCTTGGGACTTACAATGGTCCAAAGAGAAACTGGAAGCAATGCTTATGCAAAATTCTGGAGGGACAAACAAAATTTGATAATACCAAAGCTCGTGTATTGAAGAGTTATTCAGATTTCAATCGTGACTCGGGAAAACTCGGAAATAATCCGAGTGCTTTTTGCAGGAGTCGAACCTATGACCGGCTTCCGATTACTAGTCCGGGTGCTGTAAGAAAAGAGCGACACATCTTAATCAAACAAACTTTTCATTCTCTCCGATCATCAACAAGACAGTGACTATTGTAAAAAGAGATTCTTTTATTTTCATCCTAAACGGGTATATGGTACATGACGTGGTTTGATACAAGCGGCGCGCTGTCATTTACGATTCATTTACTGGGCGACAAATTTAATAATGTTGTAAAGTTATGAGTCTCGCATTTATGGACGCAATTTTAGCAGTTGCGTAGAGAAGCCTGAAAAATTCAGGACTTCAACGGGGTTTGAACTCGTGACCTCGAGATACCGGTCGCTTTAACCAACTGAGCTATGAAGCCACTGAGGTTGGGAACTGGTCATTTGTTGGTTCTAATTTTCCCGTGAGGAATGAATCAATGAACGAAATGATATAAGAAAGGGATCATATACTGAACTGCGGATGTGAAATCAAGTAAAGCTATGATCCTCGCAGTTATGGACGCAATTTTAGCAATTGCGTTGAAGTCCTGAATTTTTCAGGCTTCTCTACGCAATTGCTAGCTAAAATTGCGTCCATAACTGCGAGGATCATAGCTTTACTTGATTCAGTATATGATTCATTTATATATATCATTTCGTTCATTAAATTTAACAATCATCGCGGAGTTAAGTTAAATTAATAAGATACAGTGACATTCTTATTTTCTTTGTTTCCACTGCATCAGATCGATGGACCGAGTGGACGTTTTTATACTTATCAGCAGCTTGCGGCGTTGACAAGAAAATTGGCCTCAGCTTTGGCGAAAAAGGCATGAAAAAAGGAGACGTGTTCGCCATCTTGCTCCCAAACTTGCCCGAGTATCCCATAATCTATTTCGGTGTCATTTCTCTCGGCGGAATAGTCACGACAATGAACCCGCTCTGCACCGATGATGAAATAACAAAACAGCTTCGAGACTCTAACGCAAAGCATATCATAACAATTCCGTTGTTTGCCGAGAAGGCGAAGCTAAGCGCTTCAAACGTCGAAATGGAAGCCGACGGATGTGAACCACTTTCGGCATTACTCGGAAATGAAGACGAGGACATTCTTGCTTCAGCACCATAATCATGCCACAAAGGTAGCTAGTCTACTGCTGTTTTTGTGTTTTTTGTACTTTATACAACTATCTCAATAGGTATCTACAGCAGGGATACCACCTTAGATACCACTTTTTGTCCTAGTCAACTCTTTGCTTGGTAGTGGTGTTCACACTTTGCATTACAATACACACAGATACAATTTGGTTTTATTTTCTTAACCACTAACCTGATACTAACTTAGAAACAGCTTTATTATTATTATGATTATTATTATTATTATTATTATTATTACGCTTCCACGCTTCCACTATCGCATGGATTAGGACTCGAGTCTCATTTGCCATTTTGAGATCTGCATTGGTTTGCCTGCGAGGCTCGCGTTCTAGGAGGAGAACTACCCCAAATATACAGGAGACTGATCTAGAACTAGAAGTCTCGGTCGCATGTAGATAGTTTTGTTGCTCTTCTGTAAATAGCGTTATCCTTTTACACTGAGTTTATGGCACAGAGCGTCTTAACAGTCTATAATATTGATTTATAATTTTTCTCTCCTTTAGTTTATCAAATCTATATACTAAGAGTTGCTTAAATTTTTTTTCAATTTTTTATTTTTTATTTTAATACACATGTTTATAGGAAACGAGAATAAAAAAAAAAAAAAAAAACTATTATTGCTATTATTAGAATTAGTACTAGTATTTGTATCATCTATAAGCCTAATACTTGTTTTTAGAGTTCTTTATTTGGTTTCTTCAGTGAGTGTATTTTTACTGATAATTTGAAATAAATTATTAGTTATTATTTTATTATTATTATTATTATTATTATTATTATTATCATTCTTTTGATCTTGCAGATTCTGAACTTGTTATTTCAAAAGGTATTTCTTACATTATAAAATGTTTATTTATTTATTTATTTATTTATTTGGGTATGGCTATTTCAGTTATTTTCAGTTTGTGTCAATTGACACGTCACGGGATTTTTCCTGGAAACACCCAAAAGAACGATGTTTATACACCTGATAAGATTTTCCCCTGGATCCATCCAAAAGAACGAATGATTTATACACCTGATAAGATTTTTTTCTGGATCGATCCATCCAAAAGAACGAATGATCTATACACCTGATGGGTTTTTTTCTGGAACCATTCAGTAGAACGAATGATTATACTCCTGCAGTACACCCTGAATCAATAGCAACGCAATCTCACTTGGGCCTCCATATTTTTCTGGGTCAATCTGCCCCTTTTTTAGCTTCCTAATCCCCATTTCGTAGTAGTACTTTACTGCATTGGGCATTTTCCCTGTCTTGCTGGTTCCCAGATCGACTCCTTCTCATATCTCGTGCCCAGGCCATGTGTGCAGTTTGCTGGAGACTTTGCAAATGTGTGGTGAGTAGGGACATTTGTGCCAGCTTTTTCTTCCATGTAAGTAACCAGGTATCCATTTTTCTTTATTTTGAACTATAATTTTGCTTCAGTAATCATGTTATACATTTGGTAAGTGGTCCTTGGTTCATGTTTGATCAGTCCCAGTTTTGCTTGATTGGTTTTGCAGTTTTTGGCCGTGTTAGTCTGTCCATGGTTTTGGTGTGTTTGTTTCCCCTCCTGGTTTTTCCGTTTTGTTTCCTTTCTTTTTTCCTTTCTTGACTAGCACAAAGGGGTCCGGGTAAGAGGTCCAGCGCTGGACTAGAAACCCCCTTGACTCGGTTGCGCTCTCAACCTGCCTGAAGATTCGCAGCCATTTACGAGCGTATTGGTTTCCGCAGTCCAGCTTTTTGATATTTTTATTATTTATGCACGGTGAATGCTAAAAGCTTAATTACAAAAGGTAAAATTTTAAAATGAGTACAATAAAATACAATTAACCTATATTAATTCTAAAGCTGCCTTTCCATGAATGCCGTGCTTTATACTAAAATATGTCTTTAATCACTTTTTGAAAAGCCCAAGAGACTCGGCTTGTCTCGGGCTGTGATAGGGTAAGCTATTTCCAGACAGTATCACCTCTATAGCTGAAGCTGTTTCTATAATAATTTGTCCGCGGAAACGGAACATTAAGCTTTCTTTCAGAGTCTCTTAAACTATAAACAGAGTCGCGGTTTGTAAATTTAGAACCAGATCTTCCGGTGCTAGCCCCTGGAGACACTTATAGACCATTGTGGCCAGCGCCAATTTGTTGCTGGCTAACTAGATTTTTTCCAGCCTAAAATTTTGAATAGCTCGCTAGCAGTTTCATCAAAATTAGAGAAGGTCAAAACTCTGAGCCTGCTCTATTTTGCAGTTTTTGTAATTTGTCATGTAACGTGATACCACAGTTTCCCCAGACGACATTGCAGTAGTCAAAGTGCGGTTGAAGTAAAGCGTTGATAGATAGAGCGCAATGTCGCATGAGGAACAGGAGATGCCTTACATTACGTTTTGAGAGCTCCAATTCCAGAAGCTACGGTTTCTTTGTCAGTTTATCGACATGGCTACTCTACTCCAGTTAAGATTATTATCAATAAGCACGCCCAGGAATTTAGCAAACGAAACGTGAGGGATAGGACACACCATTAATCTCGGGAATTGGAGAGATATTGAGAGAGCATACACCCCTCTGCCTTGATTCCACTCAGCATAGAATTCGGTTTTTGTCATGTATCAGGGTAAGTTTGTTTGCTATCAACTCAACCATTTTTTAACATTTTCTATATCATCTGGTTAAGTCTTGATTCTATGTCGCCTGTATTGTCAACCTCGCATATGGTTAGGTGGGTGTCATCTGGCGTACATCCATGTCACACAATGCGTTAGACAGTTTGGCAGATCATTGATATATAGCAAAAACAAACAATGGGACCCAAAATAGTCCCTTGGAGGACGCCGCAACTTAGTGGAGCAATTTTTTAGGAAGTGCTCCATTAATGGAACACTTTTGAGTGCGGTTGTCCAAATAGGAATTAAACCACGTTGTAAAGAAATGCCATGTCTGCCGTAATTACTTTAATTTAGATAAAAAGGATCTCGTGCATTAACCGTATCGAATCTTTTTTTAGGTCTAGTAAAACAACAGCGTTTATTTTTCCTCTGTCAATGTTGTAATCCCACGTATCCGTAGCCCCAAGTAGAGCCGTAAAAACGGTGGAATGACTAGAGCGAAAACCCGATTGGCAATTTACATCATTACGTTATGCTTTGTTATGTACGCATATAGATTGGTTATAAACTATTCCTTTTCTTTCGAACACTTTGGCTATAACCGTGATAACGGAAATTGGGCTGTAATTTTTGTTTAGGTCATCAACGTTCCCCTTGTTTGAATAGTTGGAGAGACCCGTGGCCCACTTCCAGTCGTCTGAACACACACCTACATTTAATGGACTGATTGAAAATATAGCACAGCGGTTTTGCAAATAAGATCCGCGCATATCACGAATAAGTCTAGAAGAAATTTTGTCAAGGCCGGACTGTCTTTGATTTTTTCAGTTTATTCAGCAGTGAAAATACTTCATTTAGTGGAGTGGGGGCGGAACGGAAACTCCTTATCCGTGCTAGTGCATAATTCAGATAGCTGTTGCCATCTGAAGAAGGACTATCACTAGCAAGTTTCGGGCCAATGGTCGCAAAATAACCGATTAAATTCGTGCGCTATTTCTGCTGGAGCTGTTACTGATTGCTCATTTTACATTCAGGTTGTTTCACAGACGTTTCCACGAAATTTCGAGAAAGAGTTGTTTAGATTTGCCTCATTTAATACACCTGTGTTTCATTTTGCAATGGGATTTCAGTTGGGTTTTGGAACTGCCCTTTTCCCCTGTTTTTAAGAACTAAGGGTTTGTGTAGTGATTGTTTTTCTTCTTTATTCTTCTTATTTTTTAAGAACGAATAATTTCCACGTTCAAATATTTGTGTTATCCTCTCTACTTGATTTAGTTTCTTATACATGTACTATCTGGCTGTTTCTGAAATTAAAGTTTTAAGTTTCACACAGAGTTTGTTTTGTTTTGCTAACTCCACTTTTGAGGTTGAGAGTTTGCTTTATGAATTTCTCTTCCTCATTGTCACAGACTAATTTTTATTTTTTGGTTTTTAGATTTTCCCTCAACTCACCAAGCACACACCCACAATATTTTCCCCACACTAACCCACTTTACTAGAGATTATTATCTCAGTTAGTGGAGATGGACCCCGTCTTGTAGGGGATTCTTGCGTCAGCACCATAAGCATGCCACAAAGGTAGCTAGTCTACTGCTGTTTTTGTTTTTTTATTTTTGACTTTTATATGACAACTATACACAAGATGGTGCGTTCTGCGCACGACCAGAAAACGGCTTTTAGTAAAAAGCCAATGGAAACCACATATTCTAACGTAATAAGGAGCTTATGCGAGGACAATGGCCAAGGCCTACGAGATCGCCACAAAACAATGGGGCCGTCACACTTGAGAGAAACACAGTGTAACACTAGTGTTTACACTACTCGAGGGTCAACTCTCTGGTGTTTTTTGAATCCCTCGGGGAACACTGAACAATAGAACGTGATTTCAACACCAGTGTTAACTCCGAAGTGCGACCACAACCAATAGTTGTGGTTACATTAGCCCGTTTAACCCATGGGGTAAATAGCATTTACCCATGCACATTTTTGTGTGTAACCGCTTTCCCTAGACCGAAACTGCCCGAAGGGAGATTTCCATGGATACATCACAAAAGAACAAAAGAACTTCCCATGACAGTTCCTGAACTGAAAAGTACCGTTTACACCTGCTCCCTGGGATGGCTTGGCCAATCATAAAGCAGAACGTAGCTAATACACGAAGATCATGGTCCCTATTTATATTAATTATACCCTATATGGTTTTAACCCAGAGGAAGTCTTTTACTGTGTACCTGCATCCCTGAGTAAAGTTAATGCAAAGCACAAAGCAATTCGCTAATTAGTTTCGACACTCAATTGAAAACCGCCTCCTACAAACTTTCCCATGCCAAAAGACTTAGAGTAATCGCGAAATTTATTACAATAACGGGAAATACTGCTAAGCTCCCTAATTTTAGTATAGGTTTGCAAAACCTATACCAATGCTAAACAGAGACCTTATTAGGCCTAAAAACGACATTTAGGCATAAGGTTTTGGGTTGCTTTGGTATAGGTAGAACAAACGACCTGGGGACCTGTGACAAAATACCTCCAGCTCAGGCCCTCCGCAAATTTTTTACTTGAGACAAATT
Source organism: Montipora foliosa (assembly GCF_036669935.1). Lineage (NCBI taxonomy): Eukaryota > Metazoa > Cnidaria > Anthozoa > Scleractinia > Acroporidae > Montipora > Montipora foliosa. The sequence goes on along the minus strand of NW_027179416.1, from coordinate 1,708 downwards.
CCGCGCAAAATGCTAGTAATTCGTTTATTCCGAAAAAACACTGCAACGTTGTCTTCATGTTTGTCTGCATGTCTTTGTGTCCATGCTATAACAAACCGAAGGACTGAAATTTATTTCTCGGGAAACGGGTGCAACTTGCACTTTCTTTTTACCTTGTTGCCGTACGGCAATCCCAGTCCGAAAATGGGTAGCTTTCTCCGTTTTATTTTCCGTGTCGGTAAAAGTCTTGCCCCTGTCATTCCCCTGGTAGTTGGTTGTCCTTTGTGCATAGAGCCTTCTGCGATTATTTTTCTTAGAATCGAGAGGGTAGTGGTAATGCGTAGATTTCCTCTGGTGGACACGGTAGTAATCATTAACTTATCCTGCAATGCGTCGAAAGTTTCTGTAACGCGAATGGCTTTTTAAGTGGATCCGTAAACAAAATATACCCTTATGGAGCTTCAATACGGGGAAAGATCAGTTGGATAAACTAGGCAAGCGGTGAAATACAGAACACACTGGAATCTTAAAAGCGACGAGTAATGGACTTCCCCACAACAATCTATCGCCCGTCAAGCCGAAATCAAAGTGAGCTGTATTTTTTTACCAAGTGTGCTTTTATGCAGAACACTGAAACCAAACTGGAAAATTCTCTGGTAACGTATGGGTTCAACAAAGACAGAGAACGAATCGAACACTTAAAGTGGATCTTTGATCAACTCTGCCCCGTCTTCAGTAAAAAAATAATTGGAAATGTGACAGCCAAGAATTATTGAAAAGAACGCTTGTCGTCTATTTTGTGCTTCATTATTCCAGGAAAAGGTTCTTCATGGAAACGGTTTTGATCTGCTGAAATTTTGGTTGTTGTAATATTGCGCATATTTGACACGACTGAATTTTTCCTCTTCACGCACGTAATGAAATAGGAAGGGGTGTTTTCCTCTAATAGCAAATATGTTGTTTGTTTCAAAAAATTGTTCGCTGGAAAAGGTGCCTTTATGAATTCACCATGTTTTATAATATGCGAGCTTAACTGGATAGTTTTTATGGCAATAGTAAAGCATTTTGGTGTCAAAATGAGGTTAGCGTCTTTCTATTGTGCTAACTTAATTAAAATAAATATTCATTCTGCTCGTGAGTTTGTTATTCTCGTTAACCAGCAATGGCGTCCAAAGTCATTGCAACGCGAATGGCGTTTTAGTGCATCTTATGTCGTTTATTTCAATTAAATGTTTCGCTGGAAAAGGATTCTGTGATATTTTCTGCCTTTGTGAATTATAATATCATGTTGTGTATTGAATTTTCGAGGTTAAGGTTGAAATGTGATACTGGAGGATATTTTTAGTATTGCTTTGTAAGCAGGAAAGGTTCACGAAAATAAACAGGTCTGTTGGGGGCGTGCTTGAGTTTCAACAAAATGAGCCCCAAAATCAGCAAAAAATTGTGACGCCGATGAATAATAAAGTAGCTGCTATTTCCAAAATGATGAAATTACCTGGTGATAAATAGCCTCGTCTTGAAGAGTAAATTTTTGACTTAGCAGAAAACAATGCTCAACCCCCGGGGGGGTCAACCTCAAGAGTTTGGGCGATTGTGATCTTTGTTTTGACTTCGCTCATTATTGTCAAACTTTATAACCCTTGACAGAAAAAGAAACTTACGAAAACCCGGTATCTTGCCTTCATTTGACACAGATGCTTCACTGTTTGGCGAGCAAACATGCGGCGGT
>NW_027179415.1:12500-47204 GCF_036669935.1 Montipora foliosa | reverse complement strand
GTTGAATGTGGTGTATCGCGTATTTTATCACGGCCCTGGTCTTGAACCTGTCCTTATTGCATCCACTCTAGATGCGAACATTGGCTCTCGTCACAACAGGACGATAAGCGACCCTCGTCGGCCACAACAAGATGTAGACGATTTACTTTTCAAGTTAAATCGACCTACCGATTCTCGCGACCATTTTTCTGTCGATAAGGTCGCTGCGAGTTACCAAAAAAGTAGTACGTGGGCCAAGGATGATATCGTTACCATTCTGAAACTCTGCACGATCGAACAGAAATTCAATCAAAGTGGTTGTTGGCATTGCGTTTTGCTTCAGGGAGAATCCCGAGCCGAACTACGTCTTCGAGTATTGTTTCTTTCTTTCGGTCGAGAATCCCCGAGTGGTGGGAGTGGTTTCACGGTAGAACATTTTCCGCCAGATTCAAACCAGGATAAGAATATTGTATGCTTGAGGCCTTCTCATTTGCACTTGGTCAATGCTGTCGATGTGACTACACTTCAAACGACCGTAAAAAACCTACACAAGATTCTAGAGCAATTGCATGTATCGAGTGAACCCCCCCCCCCCCAAAAAAAAAAAATGACACGCTAATTGTGTGAAATGACATTTTATTGTTCTTTTTGTCTCCTCTGTGAATCCGATCAAGGACTAGTATCGGCCCAAACTCGCTTGACCCCTTTCGACCTTTTATCATCTCGACTCATAAGATCTTTTACAGACGATACGGGCACTCTCACCGTAAGAGCTCGATATCTCGATGCTATTTTGGGGAGCAATTCTTTTGTGAGTGCGGTGACTTCGTGGTCGATGGCCATTTCTTGTGCATCCAAATCGTCACAATAAATGGCTTTACAACGGTCTTGGATTTCTTTGAGTCTTCCCGTACTAGCAATGTATTTCTGGGTAACATAAGCTTTCTCGTGCTCGGGTAAAAAGGTCGTGGTTTGTTGTCTTTTTATCCCGAGAAATGCACTGTGACCTTCTCGCATCATGGCCATGCTGGCCGTGACAAAATCGGCTTTTTTTTCTCGCGGTAGATTGACACGGGGGAGCACCCCCTCGTGCAGACTCTACCTCGTCCACTTTGATGAGACCAAAAGGTTGTTCAGTGTTTCGTTTGTTGAAATACAGTAGTGTCTTTCGATCCGTCAAATTCCTTCGCATGCACCTCGTGGCAAATTCCTTAGCTGCGTCCCGAGAAGTAGCAACTGAAGTAGAAAAAACTCCTTCTAATCGCGACAAAAGAGACAAGTGAAGCCATGCACCAGTGCCTTGCCCATCCAAATCTCGTTCGTAGACTAACGCATCAGCTGTTGTGGTATATTTTACGTCGATCCGCGAAACATCTTTTTTTTCCAGGATCGCCCAAAGTGTTGAGTGTAGGTTTGCATCGAACGTCCAATACTCGATGGGGTAGTCGGGTTCAGAACATGCTCTGCGCAACTTCTTGGCTTCAGGTTCAGTCACACCTAAGCGGAGTATCAAGAGTGCTTGATGAACATAAACGGTGGATCCCGCTTTGTAAAACGGTAAGAGAGATCCGTCGTCTGAAGCGGACGCCGATTCGCCTTGGAAAGTATCTTGTACCGAAACATCGCGAATGGTGGAGACGAGTACGGGGCACCGATCCACTTGATGAACACGGATGTATCCATTGTCTGTATTCACATTCTTTGGATCCTCGGCACATTGCACCATCCAACGGCGCATCAGTTTTAATCGAGCATGATTAAAGTCGCTAGACACTTGGATAAATTTTGCATTCCCTTCACAGTTCCCTACAACTTGTTGCGCGTACCGGGAGGTCCATCTATTTGGTACGAGATGTGACAAGAATCCAAAGAACCGATTTGCATTCGTACCATATCGTTTCGTTTCGATATCCACCATTTCATCTCTAAACCACCGATCAAGTACAGCGGGGGATTGCGATTCTCGTGCGGCCTTCGTGATTCGTTCTTGGATATCCCCTGTCAACTTCGTCACCAAATTTAACATGTCCGATTCAATGGCGAGTTCTGATGCCGCGTTAGCGTCGATCGATAGTTCAAACATAGATGCAGAATGCTTAGTCTCGCCGGGACGACCCCCGTAGTGATTTGATCGTGTAATAACGGGGATGCCCTCCCTGGTGATGGAAGTCATCATGGCTTCGAAAATGTTTTGGATTTCTTTCCTTTCAAAGTTGATGCGCTCTTTGTCGAAAATTTCACAGAGTCGTGCATACGTTACGTTTGGAACCACGAATATCTTGCGTCCGTCGCTTGTGTTTTCTAGGTTTGTGGGATCTACTAGTGATCTCACGATAGCACGAAACATGGGAAAGTGAGGGCTTTCGTCGAAACATTGCATAGTGACGATCGTGATGTAGTCTGCTGGACTAGGACAATACACTTCTTGAACACGGCGCACCAATCCATGCAACGTCATGGTCTCGAGATCATCGATCATCAGTTGCAACATTCGTTGATTATAGTCCTCAAGAGTCTCCTTGTCGGAATCATGTTCCTCCCATTGCATTCGAAATGTGTCAATGCACCCGAGGACTGTCAAAACAGCTCTGTGCATGGCTAACATCTGCACTAGGGATCGAATGTTATCGAGAAACCTTCCTCTCCCGAGAAAATTGGCATCGATGTGCATTGCACGAAATTCTTGGTCCATCACGCTAAATACCAAGCGTTCTATGTTAGTTAGATAATCAACATCTTCCAGAGTACATCCGACGAAATGAAATATGGAAACAAAGTATATGACGAAAAGTTTGAGAATTTCATAGTGTCCAACTTTGAACATATCCATGCGTCGAAAAATCTCGGAAGGCGTCATGCAATCACCATCGTTCGCGGTGTAAATATCGTGTATGACCATACGATCCCAAAGCGAGGGACATAGGCGCAAATGGTTGGCAAGAGCAATAAAAACGCAATCGAAAATAACGTGTTGTACGTTTTGGCAAACAGTGTTGGAGCTGTGTTTAACTTGTGCCCGGTATACTGTGTTAAGGCCAGAGTCGTGAAAATTTTTCATGGCGGTAGACATTTCACCACTATCGTCTTTCAAAGCACTCGATTTGTCAGAACCGCCATCGTTTAGTTCGTTCACGAATGCAACACCACTGCAGTGTAAAAGAGGATCTTCGTTTAACGACTTGAGCGAAGCAGTAGTCATCGAATCCATTTCACGGACCATATTATTCATATGAACACCATTAAATTCGCGAATACCTCTTAGAACCGTCTTAACACAGGTAGATTTTCCAGTACCGGGAGGACCTTGCCATGCAATCCAAATTTTTTTGGCATCGATAGCAACACCTGACGTTACAGCCAGACGGAGTTCTGTCGTTTCCACCGGTAGTAGAGAGTGAGTGGCTACGAGATACGTCATGATATCATTAATCAATAACCCATCCGACATTTCGACAGTGTTGTCGAATGGGTTGTGAACGGCCACGATGATTTTTCCCGTGGATTTGTTTGTGAGGCTATTCAGATGAAGTGCCTTAAAATTCTCATTACGGTCGACTAGTGTCGGGTATGCATTCATCAACGCTTCTAACGCAGGGCTGATGGGCTTGTTTGGGCTTTGCACAGCATCCTCGATCAACTTCCCGGTTAATTCAGCAAAGACACCCTGGTACATATTCTTTACTTTACCACCAGGTTGTAACACGTTGGCAAACTTTTCCAATAGGTTGCGCACGTCAACAAATAGTGGATATTTTCGAGCCACGTTTTCGATGTTCCCTTGTCGTCGAGTAATTGCTTCCTGCACGTCGTTGAAATCCCCCCCTCTTGTTTGCATCATCACAGCGCTGTACGCTTCCAGTTCTCGTGTCATCACAGACATATTTTCCAATGATTTCCGACCGATGTAATCGTTTAACATTTGTACACCCCTGGCTACTTGTTCTCTAGGAAACACCATCGTGAACAACGGAGTAGCGAAGGGTCCTTTCATGCGATCTTCGCAAACTTCCCAAGAAATCCCACTTGTCAAATCCAAACGAAAATTTGAGGGTTGGTCAGGAACGGGAGTGAACACGCTGCTAAAATGACACCGTAAAAGAGCATTTTCCAGACACTTAGAGAGAAGTTCACTCTCTATGGGTAATTCGTGAGTGTTCATTTCGTCTTTTAACGTGCGTGTGAATGAAGACTGATCCGATGACAAAATAGATCGTATCTGGTTCCTGTTTAATCCGATGTAACAACCATAAAGAGAAACTAGATCCCTCATTTCTTTGTAAGTTCGAGTCATGCGAAATGAATGCTCGAAGAGAAAGGGTCCCGATAGTAAAGCCATGAATCCAATAGCAAAGTCGTTCACGTTCTCTTTCGGTAATAGACCTAGCATGTTACTACGCAGTCGTTCGTAATGGCATTGGTCACGTGAAGGGCCACCGGTGAGTTCTCGAGGTTCCATCTGGGTATGAGAGATCCGATGATAGGCCAATAAAACTCTTTGCAGATCGATCAGAGTCCTATAAGATCCTAACACTTCTGAACCCTCCTTCGCTTTATCTGGTACCACTGGTACACCTTTAATTGGATCGAATGTGGCTACTTCTGCCTTGAGCATGTCCAGACATAGAGGACTGGTGAATATCCGATGAATGTCGAAATAATTGGCATTGATCATGAGAATCAATACCAAACAAACAGGGAGAAGTTCTTGTAGAGCGTCGCGATCGAATCCAAAATACAAGGTGTGTCCAGCGACGATCTCCTTTCGCACCAACAGGTCCCCTGGCACGAGTCTCTCTTTTTGTTGCACGTACAAACAACATTTTAATCCCGCGAAGTAGAAGATGCGATTGAGTACAAACAAACAACAGTAAAGGTCTAGTATCGTCTTGTTGGTCGTCTTTGGAGAAAGCCAATGGGTAAAATTGGTATCCGATGCATTGACGTCAAGAACCAAAAACCGAAAATCACTGTCGAATGTAATCGGTTTTGTTATGGGACTTGGAGGTATTAAATTGATACAACTGATGGAGTCGCGCTCTCCAAAGAGGAAAACAGGTTTTGTTTTGGTTATCCTGCTACTCATCCTATTTTGAAACTTAAAGGACGGAAGTTAAGATACGGCTGATTATGAATACCTCGACGCGTTTTCTAAAGGACGATTTTGGCGGTCGTGTGTGCATGCGATGTTCTCCTGCAGCAGACGATGACGACGACACGACGACCCTGTTTGCCTATTCGTTCTATACCAAGCGAGATTCTCAACTAGGGGATTCAATGTTTCTTGCTGCGCAGACTCAAGATTGTCAATTGGTGCTGGTAGAGTTTCCTAGTGTGCCCTACCGCCTGTTCGTGCTCCCAAAGAATTTTGGAACCATCCAGCAACACTGCCCGTCGCACGCTGAATTCCGTTTTTGTGTTCGAATATTGGATTCTTCGAGTTTTGCTCAGAAGGAAATGATGGAAGTGCGTCTTGATTCCTACGATTCTTACAAAAGAGTTGTCGACTTTTTCGAAAGGAATAAGATACCGATGATAATCGACGGTGCACACGACACCTTACATGGTCTCGATGCAGTGTTTAACCTTGGTATTCCAGGGTCGTGCGTTACACTGAGAGTAAAACGCGATGCCGTTACACTCGTGACAGACTCGTATTGGCGTGTAAATTCGCCCAATGGGATTTGCGTCCACGATCGCCCATCTCGTTTGCCTGTTTCGCTCGTGGTTGCAGCCATTGCTTGTCCCGAAAACGGTAAAGTATGCATGGCAAGTGCTGACGGAGAAATGACATACGGAATAGATCAGGTTACTGATTTTGCAGAGAGAGTGAGAAATATAAGACCAACGGTGATCCTGGTCCGCGATCGAGAAGTGACGTTGAAACGACTGCACGACTATGCCCCGTCTTTATTTTATTTCTTATGTTCTATGTCGCCTCAATGTCTACCCATACCACCCAACCCTGCTCGTTCATTTGTACCAGGTCTTGGAGTCTTGGTCTTTGACGTTGGTGTCGTAGACTGTGTGAACGAAAACTCAACTCCTCGTCAGTGGCTAGAAGTTTTTCAATCCCGTGGATGTTTGGAAAACATTTGGAACGAAGCCGTGACCAAACAGACTGATATGCATCATCGCGTTGCCTATCATGCGTTCACTGCAGCCATGGTGCTTCATTACGCCAAGACCGGTACAGTCTGTGAATTGCTTCCAGGTCCAAGACCATCTTGTGTGGGGGGGCTCATAATACCACCTAACTGTGAATACGTCTCAAAGGGACCAGTGGGAGTATTCGACTTTACCAGCATGTACCCTTCGATCGCTTGTGGAATCAATGCTGGAAAGGACACTTACGTTTCCGAGGGAGGACAATGGAATCTCGGAGATTTTGGCGGATTTACCACACACGGCTGTCTTGCGGCTGCGTTAAACGAACGTTTGCAAGAACGGCTGCGCATTCTCGGTGATCCATTCATGGAAACGCGCGCTAGATATTTAAAACAGACCATCAATGCTATGGTGGGTATGTCTGCAAATAAGAAGAACCCTTACTCGGATCCTCGAGTAACCGGGTGTATCACTGCCACTGGGAGACGTTTATTGCAAGCGTGCCGTCAGGTGGTTTCTGGTTCGACGTTAGCCGGGTATACGGATTCTCTGTTTGTAAAGTTACCTCGACCGTCCCTGAGTGCAGATCAATTGAATCAATGGGTTTCACATCCGCTGGTTAGTGAACTCGAGAGTCGATTCAAGGACGTCATCAAAAGTGAAATGCAAAGGATGGCACCTTCCGTCGAATCGCCAAAAGATCCGTTCGTTCGTTTTAATTGTCAGCACATTGCAACAGTAGGATTATTCACGGGTGTATCGCATGCTTATGCTGTAGGAATTCTGAACTCTGAAGCAGATCGTACCACTGTCGACGTTCAACTCAAGGGATCCTTTAAGTTTGCCAAAATGGAGTGCGTTCGTTCGTTCAACGACGCTATCGCGTGCATTGCCATCGCTGGACAATTCGTCCTAATACAACAGGGCGTGTTGTGTTTGGGGGATGTTCGCAGACTCAAAGCGAGTCTACCAGCTCGTATTGTGACGAGCGAGGGGTGGAAAACGGCCGTAAAAGTTATTATGTCGGATGAATCCAATGACCTTCTCAAGGCAGTCATCGAATACGCCGACGAAACAGAGAGTTCCCACCTTTTTTTGCCCCAAGCAAATGCAGTGGGTCTCGTCGAGGTCACGCACGTGTTTTTGTCGAACGACGATACGTCTTTCAACGACAGACGCCGTTTATCGATCGTTGAAATGACGAAAACTTTTTTTGAACAACTATGTTCTGGTCGGTTACCTTTGAGTTCTTATGTCGTCGATAAGGACGATAACGTGATGGTGAAATTGAAAGGTAGGCCGTCCACGACTAGGCCTCTACACGAAACAGCGAGAAACGGTCTGAGTCTGGATTTGGAACAATATAGGCAACGATGGATTCGAGCATGTATCGGTGATCTAAAATGCAGCATCTGCAATGGTTCGTTCACTGATGCAAACGAATGTGGATATCTGTCGAGCGATGGTGATGCGTGTGGCGAAATTGTTCACGATTCTTGCGGTGGGGTTGCCGTCACCTCTCTCGATGATGTGTCTTCGTCCGTTTTGACAAGATTAACAAAAACGGCCTTGTCTGCCATCCTCGCGGCAGGAACAAATAACGCTTCAGAAGCGGTTGCTCGTTTGATCGACATGCACAATTTTGTCGCCAATCCAATGGAAGAAAAGTCATTATTGCGACCTTATGATGAAGTGTTATCGCAATTAAAACAATCGGTATCGGACGGCAAGTCGTCGAACGAATATGTTTGCCCCCCTTGTGCGTTTGTCTGTATTCCCGACGGAAGCCACTCTTGGTTTTATTTGCCCTCGATACCGACTTCGAAGGTCGTTCTAGATCTAATATATGAAGCAACTCGTCTGATTACCAGACACGGGGAAAGGCACGAATACTATGATATCGTAGAGCTGGCTACAAGGTACCCTGCCCATCGATTGCGTGTTGCGCCACCACCCATTCTCGCGATGGATCACTCTGCACCCATTCGCTCTTGGCAACTAGTCATGCAAGAATTGACAGAGTCAGAACACGATCCACACTTTGTGACAGACGCTGCGTTTCGTTGTCAGTCTTGCGACACAGCATTCAATCTCGAAATTGGCACTTGTAATCATTTGGTGTGCAGTGTGTGTTCCCGAGGTTGGGAGGTCTGTGAAAAATGTGGGGTAGAATGGCGTGGTTTACGTTTCAACAAAACCCCCCAGATGAACTATCATCCTAAAGTGTTCCCTTTTGCCAAGTGGTACAAGTTGTACGGAAAATGGTTGGTATATTGTGGACCGGGTGAACTAATTTACGATTCTTCTGCACAACATATTATACAAGAGGCACAGAGTCAAGCGGTATATTATCCCAGTATGGGATGCAAATGATAAAATCGATGTAATTGCTTTTTTTTTGTCTTTATTAAAATCATCATTCAAAAGTTATCATCTTGTTTGCATTTGTACTCTTTTTCATATTCACATCACTTTTATACACTCTCCCTGGTGATCTGGTGACGTAATTTGGAGGACTCGGAAGAAAAAATTTTAACGCCGTATCCCATAACCGCGCGCGGCCTTACGTGTTGTTTTCCAAACTCTCTGCGTTACTTCCGTCGCCAAAACTCGACAGATCATTCCGTGTCTACCACGTTTCCTCTTACTGAATGAATATTCAAGTAGAACCGACGAGATCTAACCTCGCCTCTGCCATGTTGAATTCCAAAGCGAGGCCGTGAGCGGTTGTGGGATACGGCGTAAAAAACTTTTTCTTCTCAGTCCTCTGAATCACGTCAACAGATCACCTGGTCTCTGCATATATATATATATATTTTTTTTAATATCATTTATTCGAGATTCCCCCATCCAAAAAAAAAACAAAAAAAAAACAATAAACAAACAAAAACATACTCGTTAAAAATTGAGTTGTTTTATGGATGTTGCCAACACGAATCTATATTTAATTTTTTAAGGGATAGAAAATATAATCCATCATGCATGCAAGAAACATGGAGACAACCGTGTAGATGTAATTCATACCTTTATTAAAATTCGCAACAAGTTATTAGCGTTACAATACTTAAAAAAGCCCTTTACAATGTTGGCTGTATAACGTTATCATTGCCATTACACCAAATAACGCTCGACTTTCCAGCTTTGCCTGAATCACAACTCAAATTCGGGATGTCCTTGGCCAAAACGATCCCTTCTCCTATTCCACCCGTCGGTTCTATAGGCGCCTCGCACCTTGTAATGCTGAAGTCTGGATCTGGATCAAGACGGCACTGTAGATAAGGCGTTCCTTCATAACACTGATCAACACAGACGCATTCTCCTTTTTGTAGAGGGCGCTTTACGGACAAAGGACGCAAAAACTTCTGGTCGGTATAATAGTGATAACCCAGGGAAAACGCCCTTTTTTGAAAAAAATCAAAATTCTTCATGGTGGCATTCGAATGACAGGTATCGGTCTTTCCTTGACATGGAGCCAAGGCCCAGACACTCCGAGTCCCACCCATAGAAAGTCTGCACAATCCTACGTCCATTCTTTTGGAATCGTAGTATTTGAACAGACGGTAACGACGGGCTCCACAGGGGCATAGAGACGGGGTACAGGAACTCAGACAAAGACACTCCGGGGACGACTTCAGTGGTATAGTTGAAGGAATTTGACAATGTTCATCGTGATTGGAAACGCAAGTCCAATTAAAGTTGTTGGACGTTTCAATCTCAGCCATCGATTTATTCTTCCAAGTCACAGACAGTATCTTATTGGTAATGTCCACAGGCTTCTCGAGATAAGAAGATGGAATGCATCTCATCGGTTGTCGAAGCCACCCCGGTAACACACATAAGATCTTTGGAAAGTTACTTTGGCAATCTTCCAAGCAAACACAACTGTCCGGTCGCCATGTTGCTACGGGAAGACCAATGGGTTGATAAAACATGCCATAGGAGGGACGAAAGAACCGGAACCCATTCGCTAATGCCATTACTCCATATCCATCAGCCTTCTTGTGGTGCCATCCGATAGGGCATTTTCCTTCTTTGGTTGAGGACGAAACGGGAAAGAGTTCCAAAATGTCATATGCGGCGCGGACGTTTCGCTTTCCCGTTTTCAAATCTATCGTAATGGCCATGACTCCATCTTGAGGGATACACGAACAACTAGTCGAGTTACAAGGTAAGGGCGACTGACAAAAAAAATGATTCGCGTTATCGGGAACCTTGTCTGTGATGTTGGATTCGCAAGCCTGTTTCGCGGCCGTTTGTGGAGAAGGTGGCGGGCAAGCGCAAGACATGGTCCCATTTTTGTTCAAGACACCATAATCTTGATCGCATTCAATTCGGCAACGGGTAGTGTCCACACGCACGACAGGAGCATACTGTCCGTCACTGTCTAGTTCCACGGGTACACACCAGGGGTCGTCTCTGGAAGACTTGACAAATCGCCGAGTACATCCTCCTCCCAGCAAAGCACATCCAGAATCGAGCCAAGTGTCTGACTCGTTAGCTGGTCCGGTTGTATTTTTGCATTCTCTGAGGTCGATGGCCGTGTGATTCACAGGACACATAGATTTGTTGCACACCACGTACAACAAGAGACCAGAACGTCCAAGACAACCATAGGGAACCTGACAAGAGTCTCGATAATAAACTCCTAAACCGGCAGTCACCAACGTCAATGCGAACAGTGAAAACATATCCGAATCGATTTTCAAGATGCAAGTGCCCGGGAGACGACGTGGATTACATTTTTCACGTCAACATCAGCACTAGAACGATCAGAATTTAACCATTTGTGGACTTTGTGTTTTGTGTCGTCGCTTGTGTTTGACCACCGATCGGAGTCATCCCTAAGAAGTTGTCTGGTCTTTTGGTGTCGTTGCACATCGTTTAAGTGTTGACGTATATTTTTATCGTGGGCTTGGTACGAAGGATGTTTTGGGTCTTTAATGGGCGGTAAGGAAACTTCCCAAAGGTATATGCCATCTTTAGGGTGTACCGTTACACCGTGTGTACTCTCTAACTCGCAAATTGTGCGACAAACGGCGATGCGCTTATTTTGTTTCAGTGTTTCGGAAGTGGATGGAAGGTAAGAGTTTACCTCCTCGAGGTGCTCCCGAAGAACGTTTAATGCATTGACGTGCAGGCTGTGATCTTGTTTAATTGCCATGAGTCATTCGTTTGATAAATAAAAACGGGATGGCTAAGTTAATGAGAGATACTGGTAGGTTGATACAGCGATGGATAAACAGAGTAGCAGCGAACATCGTAAGGGCTCTCTCTGGTATATCTCGAATGTATGTATTGGTCGTTCATGGGAATGACGTTTATGACGCCCTTTGTACGCTGGAACCAAATGATATAGCCAGTGTGAAAAGGGGGATACGTGTACGAGAAGAACAACACGGGATCGTACCAATCCGGCGTCGAAAATTAAGAGAATATCTAACGGAGTTAGTGGTCATCGAATGGCCGCTATACTCTCAGAAGACAGACACGGAGTCTCTAAAAACGGCTCTTCGATTCGTTTTAAACGAAGCCATCAGGGAACAAAGGCATCTAGGAGGCATTGCGTTGATTGTCGATTGGTCGCTCTTTGAAGATCACAATTTCAAACCAGTTTTCGCAAAAACATTTCATGCGCTCGAAGTGTCTGGGTATCAACCTATTGTCATAGTGCAACGATGCGAACATAGACCCTGTGACAACGAATTTGTTTTTCCTGTAGAGTATTACAGAGATCACTTCTTTACACGATATAATTTGCATTGTCTGTTGCTCAAGGCAATAGAGTACGCACGACGATGAAGCGTTCTTCTCCAGATCCAGACTATACAATCGAAATAGAAGCGGCCAATAAAATACTAAAGTGGGACGACGAGTGGGGTGATTGGAACTGGGAGCAAGATTTCCCGAAAGAAGAATCTGATGATTTCGACGTTTGCTCGGAACCCGAGGACGAAGACGATCAAGAGGTGCTGGACGCGGCATACGTAAAAGAACACTTTGATCAATTGTACGTAGATAAAGTAGTGCATTGGATAGAGGAAGGAAAAAACGTTTTCGTCACTGGATCTCCTGTCCGAGGCAAGTCCACTTGTATGAATCGAGTAATTAAAAAACTGTACGACAAAGGTACCAAGTTGATCGTCACGGGTTCTACGGGTGCTGCTGTAGTGAACATAAGAGACGACGCTGTGAATCAGCTCACAAAGGCCGTTGAGCGGGAACTCATACCGAATGAATTACTGGACACTCTTGCCCCGACCACGGTACACAGCGCTTTTGGTTTGAAGAAGGTCGAAAATGATCACATGAAGACGATCGGAGAAGGTAGCGGTGCAAGTCAAAGTTTTATGTCCTTTTACATCAAACGTCATGATGCCGATCGCAGAAGGTTTTTTAATAACAACCACAGTGCAGCTTGTATGGGTGTTCCCGCGATTGCATATGCAGACGTTTTGATTCTCGATGAAGTTTCCATGGTGAGTGGAATCATGGTGGAGATTTTAGATGGAATCGCAAAGTTTTGGCGAGACACCACATATCGACATTTGCCATTTGATGGTATCGTAATGGTGTTTGTCGGTGATTTTCAACAATTGCCCCCTGTTGGTAGCGGCACTCGCCAAAATCCCGTGTATCTGTTTGAAAACAGAAAGTGGACCACCAAAACTTCTAAGGGTGGATGGATCGATCGCGTTTTGTTGTTAACAACGAATATTCGCCAAGAAGGGGATATCGAGTATGGGGCACTCCTTGATCGCATGGCCACGAACAGTTTGTCGGATGACGACGTGTCGTTGCTCAGAAAGTGTGTACTAAAATCTACCGATGGGTCCGATGGAAAAACGCTGGCCATGAACCCGTACGTGATGCCATTCGTTCCGCGAATTTTTACGAGTAACAGAGACATCGCCCAATACACTGAACGAGTTTTAAAAGAGATAGACAACAAGAAAATCATCAGATTGAATGGTAAAGAAAAGTACGAACCAAGTAAAGAAAAAATATATTTGGTTTACGGTAAAGAAAAGGTAGAGAAAAAGGTTGCAGATTTTATCTGCAAAACGACCAAGAATTGTGACACTTGCTTTTTTGTCGACTGTCCAGTACGATTCCTAGATAACAGAGACATTTTAGAGGGAGTGGCAAACGGTGCCATTGGTAAATTAAAAGGTCTGTCCGGCCGAGGTGAACACCCTGTTATTCAATTGATGAATGGAAATGAATACACCTTAACGCCCTCTTCCGATACCATCTACCTTGACGATTATACATCATACGAACGTCGCATGATACAATCTGGACGTCTACGACCTAATCCGAATCGCCCGATTGCCAAACTGACGTATTCATATTATAATATCAAGACGGCATTGGGGATGACAGTGCATGCCATGCAAGGTTGTACCTTAAACACGGCCATCATTCATCCCAATGTCGCTGCCATTCACGAGTTTACTGTCATACAGGCATTGTTGGTGGCGTTGTCTCGGTTACGTTCGAGTGGCATGGACGACCCCGATAAAGAGAAAACAGTGATGGTTACTCCTAAGGCGACATTGTGGTGCGAAGATGATGGACCACAGCCCCTGGGATTATATCTGACGCGATTTGCCACGTATCCGTTTTATGTGGCACCGAAAGTGAGAGAATATATCGACAATATTTTTAAACGTCATGGTCTGTTCAGATCTCGTGAGAATGGAAACACGTAAAGGAAATTACGGTCTCGTAGAGGTAAAAAATGGAAAAATACTCAAAAAGCCCAAGTATTTTGAGTGTGCGAATACTAACAGAGAGGCCATTGCCTTCCAGCGTTTGAAGCCACGACTTGACAACCTTAATATTGCCCGTCTGGACGAAATATACGTATACGATGACGATGACAAAAAAAAACCAATATTTGTATGTGAATTGTGGTTCGAAGATGTCGGTAACGACCTTTTTCGGTGGTGCAAATCTGGATGGCTCTTTGATCCGATTAAGGTTTTGCTGAAAACGTTGTTGCCGACCATAGATGAATTACACGAGTTCGGGATCTTGCACGGTGATATCCACCTTGGTAACATATGCGTGAGTCTAAATAAAGATGGAGAATTAACGGCTAAGTTAATCGATTTCGGAAGGAGTGTCGTTGTTCGGGACAGTGTTCAGTGGAAACGTCATCCTCTCGACGAAAAATTATGGGTGGATCCCGTAACTGGAATCGTAAGCAACCAATTCCATTCGCCTTCGCTGACTTCAGAGGAAGCGACCACAGATTACATGTACAACGTCCCCGATTATCGCGATCCAATGAGTGTTTTAGTTCTAGTGGCAAACGAATCGAAAAAATATCCTACAGGCGTGACTTTGGGTCCTGCTGATGACATATACGGTCTAGGGATGTGTGTCGTTCGTATTCTAACGTTATTCTTTGATTTATTAGACGAATCTGGAATACTAAACGAGTTGTTTTCCAGAGCTACCTTTGACCACAAATTATGTATACTCTGTAGCATCCTCAAGCACAATCCCGCTTGGGATTCGTCCTTTCTTGTCGATTTAGATCAGAAACTAAAGTCATTCTCGACGAGTCTTTCAGATCCATTGCTTCGTAAGATTGAAAAACGTCTTCGAACTTTGACTACAGTATATTCAGGATTCTTTGACCATTTGAAAGAAGTATACGATTTAAACACTAGCCAACTCGTCAAAGCTTGTGTTCATCCTGATCGTTGTCGTCGATATTGCCACGGAGGAGACAGGAGGAAGCGTGGAAGATTTGACGACACAACCGACGAGGAAGGACGCATCAGTGCCTCGGTCCACGATGGCAAGGTTGTTCATGTAATGGTTGGACATTGTTGGGTAATGACGGGAGTCGTGAGTTCAGGTCGAGTAGAGTGGTGGTACACAGCAAATGAATTAAAAATGGGCAAAGAGAGGGGTAAAAGGGTCATGATGTCATTTATTGTAACAGTTACCGCGTTAGATAAAAAATTACAAAGTACAGACTATTGTCAGTGGGTTTTCGATTTTCCTTTACAAAAGCGCAAGTGGCTCGATGCATTGACTAGGTACGATATCGTGTAAGGAGATGAAATAGAGAATCCGATGATGTTATTTGTATTTATACTGTAAAGCGAAAATAAAGATCGAAAAAAAAATACGGTTGAATGTGTCAGATTGTTTCGTTTCCATTTTATGCGAGAGAAAAAACGAAAGAATATATTAAGTTGCGCGGCTTCTATTCATTTGTTGCTCAGATTTTATGAAAATGAATCAACTGAAAGGGAGTTACGGTGTTGTAAAACTTGCAGATGGATGTGCAGTCAAGAGACCTACCAGAGATCAGTGTCCTAATATCAACAGAGAATATATTGCGTACCATCGCATGACTCGAGTGCTGGAGCAAGTTTGCGTCCCGTTGTTAAAAAAGATATTTATATCACGCGACGATGAAAAGCGGCTAAAGTTTGTAACGGAAATGACGTTTGAGGATGCCGGAAAAGATTTGTTGACGTGGTTTCGATGTCGGTTGCTTTTTGATCCGATCGAGGTGTTATTTATTCCGTTATTATCGGCGTTGAAATACTTGCACAACCTTGGAATCTTACACGGCGACATCCACCCTTCCAACATATGCGTAAAGATCGATGATCGTGGGCGGCCGAAGGCCAGATTAATCGATTTCGGAAGGAGTGTCGTTTTGCGAGATGAAAAGAAATGGACTCGGCACCCTGACAAACGAGACTTTTGGGTCGATCCTAGGACTGGTGTGGTGTCTGACCAATTTCACATGCCGACACCGGACTCGAAAGAAGCGACGCTCGACTTTGCGTACAACATTTCTGGTTTTCGTGATCCAATGGCCGTCATTGCCTTAGTGGCAAACGAGTCGTATGATTTTCCCGAAGGGTTGATGTTGGGTCCAGTTGATGATGTGTACGGTCTTGGAATCTGTATCGTTTACGCTCTGACATTATTTCTTGATACACCAACGGACTGGGATATGCTAAACAAAGTATCTACTTGTGAGAGGTTTGATGATAAACTGTGCGTACTCTGTCATATCTTAGAACGCAATCCCGCCTGGAATTCGTCGTTTTTTATTGATTTGCACGAGAGGGTGACACCAGAATCGAGAAATTCCGAGGATAAGATAAAATTCAAAGCCTCGTGTTCGGCAATCGAAATACGTCTCCAGAATCTGTACACTTTATATCTTTTTTTTTTCGATTACCTGAAGGAAGTATATGACTCGGAAACCAGCGATCTAGTCAAGGCTTGCGTTCACCCAGACCGTCACCATAGGTATTGCCACACTCCAAGCACAAAACGTAGAAGGATAGACAAAGAGGAGGTCATTAGGGCGGGTGCCATCGAGACCATGGTCGAAAACGGTAGTATCATTCACGTGACCGTTGGAAATTGTTGGATCATGACAGGGGTTATAGGTTCTGGGAAAATCAATTGGTGGCAGATGGCAGATGGAATGATGATGCGCGAAAAGAGGGGTGTACGTGTATTGAAGTTATTTATTGAAGAAGCTTGCAAATTAGATCGTAAATTACAAAAAGACAAATGTCGCGATTGGCCTTTCGAATTTGACTTACAAAAAAAAAATGGCTCACGATGTTGGCTCTGTATGATGATCCTGTATGCGATAAGGAGCAAGATCTTGTGCTTCCACAGAACGGCACGAGTGAACGAGTAAGACGATAATACAGATTGTCAGAAGTGGGACTAAACTAAAGGCGAGAGCAATTAAGGTTGTAGAGTGCGCATCTGGACATTGCGTCGACGGACAAGTATACGCGGTCGGTTCTTGGTCGTAGCTTGCTCGACGCAATCTCGTCAAGACTCGAGCATCTAAGTATCGCCAAAGGTTGACTGTCGAAACGATCTCTTTAGATTGAGATGCTCCGGCAACTGGGTCTGGTAAGACGATTGTCGGTACGTTGTGAAAATCGGTGAGCGTCATTAAACCTGTTACCAACAAAGCAACGAAGTGTGTTTTCTCTGTGCTTCCGCGAAAACCCGTAAACGACGGATCGTTTAACTCTAACGTTTTATCCCACGTCGGTGGCGACAAGAGTACGGCAACAGATGGAGCTCTTGTCGCGAACGTCAAGTTTAGCATTCTCGTATCAGAATCGAGGCGCGACGAACGAGGTCTCAATACGATGGCAGCGTGGTAGTCGGCTATGGGACTAGATGTAGTAGATCTAGTCGTATTGATGCATTCCCCGTTGTCAAAGGTGATATCCCGCACTTGAAGTTTGTCGGTTGACGAAAAAAGCAACGCACAGTACGTGGGCTCTTCTGTATCGATTAGCACCGAGAGAGGTGTTTTGAGAAGCACGAGCCCCTCGAGACAAAACGGGCGAAGTGTAACTTGACGCAACGTCAACTTAAGCGCGCGATTGACGACAGCCCTGAGATTACTTGTCGGACACGAGATAGCATTTCGATTCGGTACACGAGAAATGAATACGTCGTCTGGAGCTATCCAGATGGTTGTGGTCGTGGCAGTGCTACCATCGATCGTCAAAAAGTCCTTCATGTGACCTGCACACGAATGTTCTTCGCATTTCAACGACTGGGTTCTCACCCAAGCTATCGCAATCACGACCCACGAGATATAAAGAATGTTTGTTAGCATTGTATATACGAGTGGAATAAAATGACTGTAAAATAATCCATCGAAATATCTCTTTAATAGTCTCTGGTCGTTCAATTGTACAAAACAGTCAATAAAATCGCAAACGATAATCAATTCGACCTGTTTTTTATTTTAATCACTACCCTCGACTAGATAGATTGTCAATCGCCAATCGCACGGCGAGGAGACCGAGTCCAACAACCATCGTTTTTGCATACCATCGGCGAATGTATGCAGAAGAATGGCTATAGTGTATCACAATAGGGCGATTTTTTTGCTCAAGACAGTTTTTTGCTACCTCTGTGGTTGTAAACGTGGCCGTGACAGTGCGCGTTACTCGAGTCACCCCATAGACTGGGGTGGTACTCGAAAAATCGCCCTTGTCCTCGCATGATCGCTTTTTGGGCGGTTTAGTACCAAGAGCTGCGGAAAGTGTCCAGGAACGACGCGAGTTCAGTGATCCATTTCTAGAATTCATCCACACTCTGGCCTTACACCGCCAGTATCGACCCTCGAATTTACTATGGATAGCACTGCTAGCCGTACCATTAGAATACTTTCTTTGTTTTCTTTGCAAGAACATGTCATCCAAATAAAACTCGAATGTCGCTATCCTGGAAACCATATTCTCGCCCCTTACTGTACATATCAGTGCAGTCACACGTTCTTGAAATGTCTCTTGGATAAACTTGTTCAGGGTGATGATCGGCAAGTGAATAACTTTCACCGTCGAGTTGCAACGTGCGCGCCCATCGCCAGGTTGCATTTTTGTCTCTAATGCAATGCCTTGTACACTGAAAGAGAGACTGGATACGAACCCCGTAATTTTAACAATGCTTCGGGCCGACGAATTGCTCTGTTCTTCGTTTGGTGAAGGATTGCTAATGAAACACTGGAGTTTGACCGCACCTTCTTCGATCTCTCTATATATCCTTTCTATTGGTTCGAGTGTCATACAGGGATCCGTTACGAGGCTTAAGATAACCCCGACCAAAACGAACCAATCAAAAACCGTCATCTCTACTTTTACATATAAAGACATCATGAATGATCGAGTAGACATTTGTTTAATGTATCATAGTTCTAGATTACATTCAAAAAACTCGTATTTTATTCGTCAGAGCAATCTCTCATGTGATCCTCTAACAAATAATGAGGAAACATTCGGTGGCAAACGGGGCATTTCAATTCGTTAACTGGTCGAACCGAACGCCTCGGGGGCTGGGGTGTATCCGGTAGGGAAGTCTCGTTGGGACATACTCGAGCTCGACAAGCGCCGAGCGAAGACGATACTCGTCGCATCAATTCTCTGTATCGCCCGTTCAGTTCTGCATGTTTGTCCATTTCGTGTTGTAGTCTTGCCTTCATTTCTTGTAGTTGATGCATGGTATCTCTTTTTTCGTCGCATTCTCTTTTAAAATCCCTCTCGTAAGTTATGAGAGCTTCTTGCATTAACTTATTTTCATCTCGCGATTCATCCAATTCCTTCTGTAAGACCTCACCCGCATTAATAGCTTTGGAAAGACTCGTACGCAAACCATTCACTTCTCCTTTGAGATTTTTTACCTCCGCGTCACGGTCCCTGATAATTTGTTCGATCTGATTTGTCTGCTCTTGTAGCTGTTCTTTTTCTTGTTGCAGGGCGTTTCTCTCTTGTTTAGCTTGTTCGATTTCCGCCGTCAGCGCATTCACTTTTTCAGCTTCGAGATCGTGTTGGTGTTCAACACGTCTTTGCAAGTCTCGGACCTGTTGGTGTAACCCGGCAGTATCGCTTTCCATTCGCAAACCTTTCTCTTTCCCTATCCGTTTTTCCACATCTTCACCTCCAAGTGTTTTGCTATTTTCTTCCAAGTCATCATTGTCGCTTTCTTCGTTAGAACCGTTGCCCTCTTCGTCCCAAACTTGACTCATGACCTCTCGCGCTGCCAGAGATTTCCCGATTACTGACTTTACCTCGCGCACGTAGACCATCTTTTCGCCCTCTGACGATTGCATTGTTCTTTTTAGAGTCTCGTTTTCGGTGACGATGGTTTCGCAAAATACTTGCTTGACGTCCAGCTTTCTCGATAGCTCTGTGACTTTGTGCACCAAACGCACATTTTGATGCTTTAAATCATCTACATTTTCGTCTTGAATATTATGCAATATTTTCTCGAGTTCCTGTATCTTCTGCCTTTTTCCATCTCTATCATCCCTTAATTTCATGATGACGTCGTGTAGATCGCAATTTTCTGTTGCTAAATCGATCGCGTCCCCCGAAGCTCTGGCCGTCATTTGCCGTATGACCCCCTTAAGCCTTGTATTTTCTCGGCTGAGACACTCTAAGATCTTTTTTGACACTCCAGGCGTCACAATGGCTCCCTGAGAAGAATTTCCGTTACTTGCCATCAAACTCAACTGTGCGATTCTATTTTCGGCTCTAGCAAGACTCTCTTCCAGTCGTCGATTTTGGGCCTCTAGAGACGCGACTTCTTGAATGGTGTCGTGTAATTGATTCGCGAGACATACGAGTCCCTTGTTTCGTTCACTCCATTGTTTATGTTGTTCGTATAGATACGCAGTTGTCTTGCGTAAAACATCGTTCTCTGATTTTGGGGCGATAACTTCAACAGTGCATTTTTCGTCCATTTTTCGTGAATCCGATGTAATTCTTACCCGAAGGCTCCTTGAAACTTGATTGAGATCGAGAGATCGCACTGCTGTTTTTATACAGTCTTGCTTAGTTTTACGGGACATTCCCTTTTTGAGTTTTTATTCCCAGTTTTTGGGGAACGTTCTGAGTCATCGGTTACGCACACAAGTGTTTTTTTCCTATTTGAGGATGTGATCTCGTTGATATGATGTCAAATGATGACGTTTAATTTTCTCCCTTCTTCCGTTGTCTTATTTTTAACCAAAAGATATCCCCGTGGTATGACGTCATCACACGGCAGTGATAATCCTTTTGCCCTTCTTCCGCTGTTTTGATTTTTTTAGGGTTCGTTGATATGACGTCAAAGGATCGCGACTATATTTGCCTTCTTTCTAGATTTAAACGCAAAAGCGACGGTGAAACATCTCAGAAAGAGTAAGGATGGAAGCTTTCGTCTTCCCTTCAGAGTTTGCCTCTATCTTGTAAACAGTACATTTTTACATAGTATAGCCCGATTCGAAGTGCACTACGTGTCTTGCAAGTCTATATGTCAAGTATGGGTTATTTCGAGAAGGGATCTTGAGTGCGAGCACAGTCTTTTCACTGCCTTCTGTTGTGTGCACTTTCAAATGGGGAGGGGCAACCCTAGAGGATACAAACAAACATAAAAATCACGAGTTGCAAGCTCCGCCTACGATCGTCACGCGTGACACTGATAATAGATTTACTGAACATTTTAGAGGGGGTAGACAAAGGAAAAATAGAGACGGGGGTAATGGGTCCAAGGGTTTGTTACCACGGCAACAAAGACTCACCCACATGTGTCACGCGTGACATCTATGGGTTATCGAGGGGTGGGGTGCGACAGCATGAACTTTGACAAGTGACGGTGTTTGTGTATATTTTTTGTTATGGGTCAAGGGGTAAAAAGACACAAATTTCTCAGCCAATAATAACCCTGGAATGTATCACGTGTTCTCGAAATATTATTACAAAAATGCGGTATCCACCAATAGGAGGCGTAATAATTTTGGAAAAGATCAAGCTAAGGGTAATAATAATAATAATAATAATAATAATAATAATAATAATAATAATAATAATAATAATACATTTACATCGCGCAAAAATAAACGTATTTCAAGTTTCCTTTTAAACAACTGTTCTGAGGTAGACTTCTAATATTTGAAGGAAGAATATTCGGAGCTGCTAAAGAAAAAGATCGATATCAGCATACGTTTTAAGCCTGCTGTTAAGAAGAACTGAACGTTCCTACCTATTAGAACGTATCGACCTAAAATGAGATTGAAAACCTCAAAGACTGGAAATATATGGTGGTGCTAAAACCGTCACGCACCGGTGGCTCAGTTGGTTGGAGAAGTGAGGATTACCTGGGACATGACTATCTACACAGACAAAGTGCTGAAACATAATCGACCAGATATTACTCTAGTGCATAAAGACACACAGAAATGGACACTTATTGACATAGCTGTGCCCGCGAACCAGAACATCATCAAAACTGACGAGGAGAAGGTTGAAAAGTACCAGGAACTAGCATTTGAAATCAGAAGGATTCATAGAGCCTCGAAAAACACAATAATACCTATCGTGATTGGTGCTCTTGGAAGCATATCACCAAAGGTGCAAAGACCTGGTTTGGCAAGCTAGATGTACCTGAGTCCTTGGAAGTGTACATGTACCTGGAAATGTACCTGACTCCTTGGAAGTGTACAATTATCGGCCATCCTTGGAACTTCTCTCCTGTTGCGGAAAGTGCTGTTTCTCTAAGCTACGGGGAGTTTCTGAGACACAATAAACATTACTCAGTAGAACACCCGACAACTGGAGAGAATCGAATCAAATAATAATAATAAATGTACATCGCGCAAAAATAAACGTGTTTCAAGTTTCCTGTTAAAGTCGTGTACTGAGGTAGACTTTCTAATATTTGAAGGAAGAATATTCGGAGCTGCTACATAAAAAGATCGATATCAGCATACATTTTACGCCTGCGCTTAAGAAGAACTAAAAGTTCCTGGCTATTTGAGCGTATCGGCCTGGAATGAGACTGAAATCTTCAAATTCTGGAAATAGATGGTGGTGCTAAAACGTCAAGGGGTTTGTATGCCTGTGACGGTTCGCGATCCCCTGGGTTTCGCAAAATTGCGAGGAGAGAACAGGAGAAAACTAAGGGTAAGAAAACGCACTTCACACCCCTTCCCACAAACCCGCAACACAGCATAAATTTTAAGAAAACGGGTACGACTTTTAAGTAAAGATAAGTTAACAACAAGTATAACAGTTACTACAGTGACTATCTCTAAATTAACTAATCTTACTTAGATTTTCTTAATGGTTTATATATATTTAAATGACAACACTGAATAAATTAAATACTTTACTTTATATAATATTATTTACAATATTAAACAGTTCAGTTCTTGGCTTTCACTCCAAAAGGCAACAAGCCAACAAACCGACTAACCCGCAAACCAACAAAGCTCAGCCAGCAATGCAGCCTTAAACCAACTGCTTCTCGGTCCGCTTCTGCTTCTGCTTCTGCTCTCCGGCGCCTTCTATCTCTCTCGGACTTTACTTTTCCTGTTCCTCTTTTGTCAACTCCGGCGCTCAGCCTTTCCGTTTTCCTTTTTACGAAAGAGTCGTAGAGTAATATTCTCTTCGCTCGTTCCTCCACCTTAGACCAATGGGTTTTGTCTTGATGTACGGTTAGGGTCTGCTAAAGACTTTCAGCATTGACTGTTTGAGCGTTTCTGCCCTCCACTTTCTTCTAAAATTGGCCTTCCCTCTTGACAACAACCAACCACTTCCACAACCACCACTTCAACAACCAACCAATTCCCACGACTTTTTACATCTATATATAGTTAAACTAATTTATTCAAATTACGACAAGACATTTGTTTTTTGTTTTTTTTAGATGACTACATTACAACACTTAAAAGAAGTTCTATAACACTTAATCAGATAATACATAATACATTAGGGAATCGTACAAGAGGTAGTTAACACTCACACTAACGAACAGGACGAGTGGCTAAAACTATATCTACAAACTGGTGACAAATAAAAATTATTACGTGACAATGCCAATAAAAGTATTTCAAACATAATCTTAAACTCTACAGGTAACCAATGACGCTCAAGAACAAAGTATAGCATTCAGCTCCGTTTTTGGACTACTATATATTTTTTGGTATCTCGATTTGGCTGCGCATGCGTAAAATGTCTTTGCCTCGCAGACACTAGTCAGCGGAGGCAGCCCAAGTAGGATTCGAATTCCATATCTCATCATGGAGAGGCAAATCGTGATCACCCCAAAACCACAGTCGACTATGCGACAGATTAACTGGGAAATATGTATAAAGGTATTCTCTTGAAAATGATGTACTATCCAAAATACGAAAATGATGTACTTGACACAATTGATATTCATACACAGGACATTAAAAAAATGCAATAAAAAGATGGGGTCACCGTGCTTGTTTCCGCGTTATTCTAAGTGTTTTTTACCGAATTACGTGAGAAGCGTTCGAAACTAAATCAACCGGATAAATTGTTGTCATGTAGCAAAAGCTACTGAGTATTACTCAAAACTTGAATCTACTTGTTTGTTCAAGCGATAATATTTAAGTAAAGTGATTTCAAAATTCTTAATCTTGCAAAGAAATGTAAGCAAATTGCACCGCTACAGTCATCACCTTGCACTCATCAGTGCCGGGCTCCAAATGCAGTTTCACGTCATTTATATGTAAATACTACAACTTCTACTTTTTCCGTGTACCTATTACGAGTAAATAAAATCATTAAAAACGGGGGTCACCGTGCTCGTTTCTTCGCAACACTATGATAATGAATGGTAAAGGGGCAATTTCGAATTCAAAATGATCATTTTTCGCAAAAGGACTGGGGAGAGTTCCAAAACAACACCTTCTTAGCCGAGAAGTGTTCTCAAGATTGCTCTTAGAAGCTCTTGAACAGGAAAGGCGGCATTTATTGCCTGTCTTTAGATGACCGGGATGAAACGCCGCCATCTCCGAAGTCGCAATGTTATGCGCAGTATGAGATGCGGGGGTGGAAAACAAGGGAATCACCTTAAAGAATTGTGTTTTTGTTGCACGCTAATACAATATCCAGTCATCGTATGACTCGCTTACCGCGCTAACTACATAATTACAGGGTTGCCATTCGACAATTTAGTCTAAAAATGTGTAGCATTTTCCGTTTCTTGCGTCGGAAATTGGAAAAGTTGCGCAATAGGATCTTTCGGGCGGACGGGTTGGCGCAGTGGTAAGATCTCTGCCTTCCAACCCTATGGTCCCGGGTTCCATTCCCGGTTCTGCCGAGAGTGGAATATTTGGCGACCTTCTTTCCCGCTAAAGTTCACTCAGCTTTCCATCCTTCCGAGGTCGGTAAAATGAGTACCAGCATGCATGGACTGCTTAGAAGTGGCTGCCATATGCGCCTGTATATGCTTCCAGTCCGCTGGGGGTAAATTGATCATTGTAAAGCGCCTTTGAGACGTTTGTGATAAAGGCGCTATATAAATGCACCACTTTTCTTTACTTTCACTTGATTTACTTACTTAATTTCCTGTCATTCTCCTGCTAAGTATTGTCTTTGTGCCTATAGGCTTGTGTGCGTAACGTTGGTATATTTCAGGGGGTAGTAGAAATGTGTAGCTAGATTTTATTCGGTGGACACAGTAGAATATTTAATTCAGCTGCAATGGCTTCGAATTCGATGTAACGCGAATGGCGTTTTATTGGATCTTTAAACAAAATGTAACTTTATGGGAGCTCAAAAAAGAACGTCAATTCGACAAACAAGACAGGCGGAGAAAAATAAACATTTGGAATCTTCAATTGCATCTTTCGATCGGGCGTCCAGCAATGATATATAGTTCGGCTAAATATTTAATTAACTGTGATGTTATGTACAACACTGAAACCAAATGGCAAATTAAGTGGTAACTTTGTCTGGTTGGATACGGGTTTAACAATCTCATTGAAGGAATCGAACTCTTTGAATGCATCTGTTTTCATTCAAGTCGGATCTCTGTTGCATAGCCGGCTTTTTGTATTCATTTGCACTCAACTGTGCACAGTCTTCATATAAAAAAGGAATTTGGAAAGTTGGGAATGTGTTTGGGAATGAGTACGAAATCTTGAGGAGGACAAACACGAACCAAAAGCAACCCAGTTTACGCTCACAGAGCGTCTAGTTTCAGTAAATATCTATTTGGGAAGGATGTTGTACAACATAATCAAGATGGAAACATCGTGAAACACTTTGAACAGCTCAAACTCAGTAATAGTTTGAAATGACGTTTTCTTCACCGTAGCCGTTGTGGTTTAAACTCCCTATTATGCGGCTTGTGAAGAATGAAATCCGATCGACTCAAAAACGCTGGCACTTTTTTGGATCCATCTTAGGATTTCGTATGGCAATCAGTAGGGGCGGGATTGGGAAATATTAAACAGGCGGGAAAAAATGGATCAAAAAAAAGTGTGAGTTGTCCATTTTTCTTTTCGAAGCCTTGACTTTCCCCTTGCCCACAATCTGCTTCTGGGTCTCCAATGATGAATTGGATATCAACGTGGTAGAAATCAGCAACTTAAACGTGGTTTCACACACCCCTGACAACACTTGTTTCATCGAGCATTGTCATTGCACACTCTCAATAAGTGCACTGCGCAAGGACAGATGCTTGAATTCCGTTGGAAGAATCTCCATCCAATTTTGAACCTCTCTGGTTGGTGTGTATAAACGAAGCTTGCCAGCATCAGCAATAAAACAAGGGCTTCAGACACTCCGAAGGCCATAAATACTTGACAGCCTGGCTGAGGGGGCTGGTCCATCTTGGTCACTGTACATGGGATGAGGGCGATGACCAGTAATCTGCTCGAACACTGCTGACGAGTTTCTGCGGTTGTCTCCACTGTTATCCAGTATAACTCTCAACATTTGAAATATGTTTGTGTTTGATGCAAGGAAAAATTTATTTCCAAAGCCTTCAAAGGACGATACGTGAACTGGAGTTATCTCATTTGGCAGATTAATAACTGAAGTAAAACCTCGTCGCCATTCATTCTAAAAAGGACAACAACCTGCTGTAAGGAATCGCAAACAGATACTAAGTCTAACATCAACAAGAAAGAGATTCCACACGGCTCATTCAAATTTGTCAAAGTCTTAGTCTTACTGCCTTTAAAATCAGGATCAATGACTGTCTGGTCAGACACAATTAGTTATCAGTTATCCAATTTACGAAGAGCTGATTTAAACGGTCGTTGAATTTCCTTAAGCAATGAGCAAGAAACTTTAGCACTTGACAAATTAAATCTACCGATTCTCTTACCCCTTCAAAAGAAACCAAACAGTATGTTCACCGGCAAATAGTAGGGAATGGAGTTGCCCATGTTGTGGTCTGTCATATGTGATCACTTGTTAATACAGCCAACGGCCACAATTTTAAATCCCAAACAGTAGAATCCCCTATAATTTCACCCCGTTGATACGGCCACTCGCGCTAAATTAAGGAAACCAAAACGCCTGTGACACGGTAATCAAACAGCCGATTTACTTTACAAAGTATACTGTCTGCAACACTCCTCTCTGTTTTCATTACAAACATGATCTTGACGCTACTGCATCCAGTAAGGGAAATCGCGAAGGGATTAAGTCGTTGTGCTTTCATCAAAAACACCTTATCCGGACGGTGGCATCTTTCACTTCCTAAAATTAATTATAAACTGCGTAAGAAGCAGTCGGGCCAAAGTCCCCCATAAAGTATTGTAAATTAGTCCTGAAAAGCCCCGAGGGGAGAGGCAAATAGCATCACTTCACTTTTCCGCCGGAAATACGTCTGCGTTCGCAGGCTATGTTGCAGTGCGTCTGTTCAGCAATAGATCACAGGTGACGTCAAAAACAGGAAAATAGCACTTTGACGAGCGTGATCTATTGTCTATATAAAATAGAGCCAACTGATTAGTTGCTGCGCTTAACAAAGAATCGTGATTGGTTCAGAGAATCACGCTACTGTCAAACCCGAAACGAGCGTCGCTTCGAAAGAAGAATCGACCTAGGTAATAGTCTAAAGTTTTCGATAAAGGAACGCGTTTTTCTCTCTTCTTCTTGCTTCACGTAACTATCCACAGCCTCGGCAAGACTAAATCTTCGTAAATCTTTGGTAAAATATCATCTAAAGTTTCAGAACTTTCCACCATTAAAAGAAAGTTTTGATGATGAAGTCAGCTGTACGTCTGTCCTCCGATAGATCGTGGGTGAGAACCAATCAAAATGCGCGTGTGTTATCGAAGTTATTGCGTTCCGACGAAGATGGACGCATATTAATCGGTGTCGTTTTACGAATGTCCCGAATGTTTGGCGGGTATCGATCGTGAATCCACAACATTTTGACCTCTTTGAACCAGTTTCGATTTGTTAATTCGAAGAATCACTAGCTTGCAAATATGACTAAAGCTACTTATCAGAACAATCAGAACACCAGAAAGCTGTCTAGTGGTGGTGTGTTTTGTAGGAAACAGACGCTGCAATTCGCCCCCGCGCGGCAATTCGTGCCTGCAACGATGCCGAGTTGTGTCAGCTCAGTTTCCTTTTATAGGAGATTCATGTTCAACCTTCGTACTGCCTGAAAGCACCCCACAAATTCACTTTCCCTGAATATTTCTGGCCAATCAGTACAATAAAAAGTATTATTTTACTAGACATCGAAGGCACTTTACTAATCCATGACTACTACTAGTCACTGATAACATTTTTTAGCTGTAAGGCGTAATTCCCTTTTAAAACGAACTGTTTTCCAATTGTGCCCAAGTCACGAATACAGTGTTTTCAATCATGACAGCAGGGCTCTTTTTCTCTATGATCGTTCCAATTTCTTTGAATTTTTTTACACCATTTTTTTTAATTATTGAGAATTGTAAAGTTGACAAGTTCTGTTGCTGTATGCTTCCCACTAGTATTTATTCAAAAAAAAAAATTTAAAAATTGTTTAAAAAAACGGAGATTATTCCGTGAGCTCAAGGAGGACCCCTCGGCTCGCGCCTTAGCGAACCTGCTCTCGTTTCTACAGAATGAGCATTAAAAGAGAGTCTCAAGCACCTTAACGGACAATAAATCTTACGTCACAGTCACTAAAGATGACTGGACACTTAGACGTCATAGGATAATTGAAACCAGAGGAAAACTTGTTACCAGTTACTCTAGTTTTCTACCCCCGCCCCCCCCCCCCCCCCCCAATTTAGTTAGGATTTTCCGTAACCTTGATGATAACCCTAGGGGTTTTATCCTGCTAAGTTTTCTATTATTCAGTCCGAAGATTCATAAGTCACCTATAGCTGGGAGGCCTATTGTGATTCATTCATATATCACTAGGCCTATTAGTATTCTAGTTGACGAATTAGTCATACCCTGTCTTAGTATGCAACCGTATCCCACTGTACTGCGTGACTTGGAGGAACTGATCCAATATTTAGAGAAAGTTGTGCTACCCGCAAATAAATGAATCGTCAGTAATCGGATACTACGTTATGCGTACAGGATTCTGGGATCTAAACGGGGCAAGCATTGCCATTCTCTAGAAAGAAATGTACAGAAGAAAGTTTTGTCTTCGTCAAAGGCAGCGATGTTGGATTGACAAAGAATAATGCATTTTCTCCCTGATTTTGTGAGACCGTGAGGTGGTTGAATAATTGTGTGTGAAAATTGGCCAGTATTGAAAATAATAATACTCTTTATTTGTGCCTCAAAAATATTGCTTAATAAGCATTGTGTCCAGTTTTTCTTGGGAACATTATAAGTCTAAACACACAAAAAAAACAAGGCTTGTGCAAGATTTTGGAGAGACAAACGTAGACTATTATGATATTTTTATACTGGTTTATTATAAGTTTTTGTGTGGTTATAATTGCGATAAAATCTATCGATTAGCACACTCTTTCTTCCATAAGATTGAGTGTGAAAGTACAAAGTTCGGTATAAATCTAAGGGGATTGACTCAATAAAGCCTTTTTAATATGTAATGACTTTTATCGAGATTGCTTTCTTCGAAGTTATAACGCGTTAGAACATTGACATAGATGCTCAAAGGAGAGAAACTGTTGTACGGGAGGATTGGAATTTTTTACCGATCGAGAGCCATTGCGCTGTCGCGTTGGAGGAATTAAACCAGTGATCGAAAACACGGGAAATCTGACAGTCGTCAAGCAGTGCTATTGAATATCATCCGCAGGCTTTAAAGCCGTTGCTTTTCTCTCCCGTCGAATCCAGTGGAGGAACCGGCGTGAAATAAAACCTGTCGACAACTTAACAGGGGCACCCAACGATAATCTTATGTGAGATATGTGTTCGGGAGAGTCCAACTGCTCTAAGAATTTCGGTTCTCAGCTACAGATTTATTTACTAAAGCATCACTTAAAAGATTCGCAACCAGGAAAAAGTAGTCTCTTATGTTTTCGGAAGGGATATTTTTGAAATTTTTGGCACTTTCCGGCGGCAGCAGTTTCGGATGATCAAATGGATTGGTTGGAAGTTCTTAGAAGTTAACATTCAGCTAGCAATTTCTGACCTGAAGATCATCATTCCCAAGGATTTTCGGACACTTCAATTTTCAGCTTAAGATATCCGAACAGATCAACTTTTTCTAGGTGATAAAAACACCTTTTTAGACTTTCTGTATACATTACAAGCAGCCTAGAAATGACACTCAAAGTCTTTTGGCTTATTTGCTGGTTGGGGGCCCTTGAACTTTAAGTTGAGCAATGCTGCTCAACAGAGCTATTTGTACATTTTCAACTAAGCAAAAAATGGTTCACATTTAAAACCCATCATGGACACTGATTTTTCGTCTTCTATGGTAACAAAGAGGGGATTTGAATCTCCAATTACGTTCACGTATTATTATAACTATGCACAGCTAGCAGACCTCCGGGGCAGTCCTTAGCACTCATTATAACCTTGAACGTATCCCGATTTAATTTATAGATCTGGGCACTATTAATGACTCTGAAAACGTATTCAGCACACGTAATGACCACTGAAAAGGCTTTAGTGAGTCAATTTCTCCAAACTTACACCAAATTTTCGAGACCACACAGTACTTGATACAGCTAAAGATTTCACAGTCGATCTTGCGCAAGCCGGAACGAGTGTTAATCGATAGATTATATCGCATTAACCACACAATTTTCACGCACAAACATAAGTTTTCTACGTCTCACAAAAACACGGCGAAAATGCATTATTCTTTATCCAACATCACTACTTTTGACGAAGGCACAGCTTTCTTTCGTATATCCGAGACGTAGGTCTCAGATTACTGGCAAATCATTCATTGCTTTCTTGTCACGGCGAATCTGTCATCGGTCTATCCTAACATTGACACAAAAAAAGCAATTATTGCTCTTGACCTCTTACTTCGAGAGGGCAAGGTGGCACAAACCCCTTTCGTGGTTTAGTTAGCTCGGTTAATTAATCTTGGAAACTAATTTCCTTAAAACCGAATTAAGTAACAATGTGTGTATAGCAGCAAACATTCGATATCGCTATGGGTAGTCCCTTCGCAGTCACAGCTGGTAACACATTTATGTAATATCCATCAAAGGGACATTATCGAACTGTATTCTGGAAACCTGACCCTCAACAAGCGTTTTATCGATGACATCTTTGTTATCTGGGATGGACCTCGGGAGACTCTCCTAGAATTTCTCAGTGCTATTCATGATGCTATGAATGCATTAAGGTAACGACTGAACTCAATGAGTCTGCCTTTTTAGATTTACTGCTTTTCAAAGATTCTGCGCACAATACGCCGTAATAATCTACATTTCAAAAACCGCTTTATTAGTATTTGTATCGAAATCTTTTCGCCCTGCGAACTTATGCGCTATGCCAGAGTTAGCTCTACTTTCATCTCGTTTGAGGGGACACGGCCGCAGGGTGTAAAGTTCAGGTTGCAGGTCATTATCCGTGAGCCCGAAAAATTCCAATTCTCAGCGTCATGCAGGATGTTAGTCATATCCTGCGCGTACTGCTGTGTACGTGTTTTTCGCTGTACACTTCCTTGCTGGAGCGTAATTTTGTACTTTGTAAATAAGGTATAAAATAAGTTCCTCTTAACCACCTTGTTCAAACTGCCTGATGAAGTCTGCATAGTCAGACGAAACCGGTCAAAGAGATAAAAGATCTGTTGCTGTGTGCTGCTTACTAGTATTTTATTTAAAGAATCGGCTGAGTCTTCGTTGTTTTCCCAAAGGTAAGTAAAGTTACGTTGATTTATTCGAAATATCACTTGCAATATGTCTAAAGCTACTTATCAGAAGACCAGTAAGCTGTGTTGTGGTGTGTTTTGAAGGAAACAGACATGCCGAGTTGTGTGTCTAACTCAGCTGCTTTTCACAGGAGATTCAAGTTCTCTCAGCGTTCTGCCTGAAAACTGAACACGCCACAGTCCACAAGTTTTCCCTGAATATTTCTGGGCAATCAGTACAATAAAAAATAGTATTTTAGTAGACATCGAACGCACTTTACTAATCCATGATTACTCCTTGTTATATATTATTTTGTAGTTGCTACAAGCAGTTGCAAAAAGAGTTGAGACACTCACTGTTGATAACCGTACAATGCGTGTCATTCAAGTCAGCGCATCTCCAACCCCCCTTCCCCCCCAAGCAAAGTTGTTTCCATTTCCACTTGGCACTCAGAATAAAGGGTATCAACATTGAAAAAGGGTAGGGGGGAGGGAGGGGCGTTCAGCCTTTTTTTATGAACTAGAAGAGGGGTTTTAGGAAGAAGAGGTGGATTTTTCATTCAGTGTCTCAACCTTTTTGCAATTGCTTGTCTAGTTGTTTTACCTCCGTATTGCCGGGTTGTCTATTTGTATTTTGGGGCGAGACCTTGCATATATGACAGCTGTATTTTAAGCTTTGAAGAGAACTTTGTTTAGTTCGGGTAGGTTTGCGTAGTGAGGAATGGTGTTTGAAAATGTGTTTTTTTGAGGTGTGCTGAAAGTGCTATAATTGGCAATCATTTAGGACGAAATTGGGTGTTCACTTCTTGCACGCTTCAGGTAGTCATTAACACATTTTTTGACGGCAACAAACACAGTTTTGGGTTGGTTTGATGTCAAATTTGGTGTTGAAAGTGTCAATACGTTGTAAGAAGTCTTAGTTGAAATCAGAGCACACACAATAAGCGTGCGTACATTGTACCGATCACGTTTTGTTTAGGTAAATGGTACGCAGGGAAATGAGTGTTGTGCTTCTTCTGCTGTGTGATAAGAGGACGAACTTCTTTGCGGAAATTTAGTCTTTCACTGCAATTTGCAATGGAATCCGTTTTTTATTTGAAAATATTTCCAGTGACAGTCTGTGGTTTTCAGTCAGCCGTGAGGTAGGATCGAATTTCATACGAACGCCTGTCTGTTCGGTCGATAGTAAGCTAATGTATTTCAGTGGGTTGAAATCCCTGAAAACTAAGTTTTAAAGGAGATTCGAAAATGTGCAAAATGTTTCGGGAGTTTTGTTGTAGAATAAGTTAACGGTTTTCTGTTACTCAGTGGCCATGGCGTGAGGCACGGGTAATGAATGCAATGGTTGCGTCATCGGTCAACGGTCTACGGTCTACAGTAGAATTAATGAAATCTTATCTACTTCTTAATGTTTTTCGAGTGTAGACCGTTGGAATTATGTAGACCGTTGCGAAAACTTCTTTTAACTGCCTGTTGCTTTTGTAATCATGAAAAGTCTATCTCAGGTTGTTTTTCTCGCCATTTGCATGTGTTTCATGTCAAAAAGGGAAAAGGTTGCCTCTTTTTTGGACGAAAATGTATTTGTGCGTGTTACGATGTTCGCGTTGACATGGTGACGTATTAATAAGTTAATAAAAGAATGACAAGCTTATCATTCCGTAACCTGTTGATTTCTTTGTTTTGAACCGTCCTTCACTTTTATTGAAGAGATTTATATACAAGGAATAACAGCTTTTCAGCACTTCGTTCGCTGACCATTATCGTGAATTTTAAGCCTGTGAGCGCTTGTTCATTGACGAGATTATATTATCAATAACAGTGTCGCCGCTCATGGCGTAAAGTGTACATTACACTATTTCAGCAAACTGTTGATAAGTCTCGTAGGTATTCTGTATCGCTTGCCGCTGAAACTCTTGTTCTACTAAATTGAACACGTTCTCAATCGGATTGATAATATTGCAACTGCGAACCGGTGTTAAAAAATAATTTGCACCTGCACTATTCAACACCCTACGTGCTTTGAAATAGTTCAGTACTGGACAATTATCTTGGATAAATAATTTGGAATGACTCTTTGCACCTCACCTAAACATTTTGGGAAACTTTCGACGGATGAAATCAGCAAAATCATTGCGAAAACAAACTTTGTCCGCGCTTACTCGACAAAACAGCGTATGTAACGTTATAAATAGAAATGGGTAATTTGCAATACTTTTCAAGTTTATTTTTATCAATTAGAAGCCAACTAGAACGCCATAACGTCTATTCCAGTTCAAGCTCCATTTTTCTGCTTTCCATTGATACCTTTGCTGAACCTATTGACTGTTCCGTTTAGTCGCAATGATGAATTACGCGCGACAACCATCGAGACAAGCAGTTGCAAAAAGAGTTGAGACACTCACTGTTGATAACCGTACAATGCGTGTCATTCAAGTCAGCGCATCTCCAACCCCCCTTCCCCCCCAAGCAAAGTTGTTTCCATTTCCACTTGGCACTCAGAATAAAGGGTATCAACATTGAAAAAGGGTAGGGGGGAGGGAGGGGCGTTCAGCCTTTTTTTATGAACTAGAAGAGGGGTTTTAGGAAGAAGAGGTGGATTTTTCATTCAGTGTCTCAACCTTTTTGCAATTGCTTGTAGGTATAATTCCGTTTCAAAAGGAATTCGTTTCGTTTTTGCAGAAGTCACTAATACAGTGTTTGGCTCTATTTCTCTCTAATCGTTCGATTTCTAATCAAGCCACTCCAAGAGCGAGCTGTAATCTTATTGGATTAACTCACTGGATGACTGCTAAAAATGTTTAAATGACGAGAAAACTACGTGTCTTGATAGCACAAAATATTTTGACTCGGACAAATTTATCAAAGGAGGCGTTGTTCTGCCTCGGACCCCTCATTGAGTGATCCTTACAATTTTTTTGTTACTTTCTTTTGTTTTCATGACAGGCGTCATTGACGAGTTCCGGTTTTTTCTGTTGTGTTTTTTTAAAGTGTTGACAAGCTACAAGCAGTGCGGATGCGCCAGGGCAAATAACTTTTGTTGAGTCGGACAAA
>NW_027179415.1:0-7500 GCF_036669935.1 Montipora foliosa | reverse complement strand
CTAGGGGCGTTTCTAACCAGGAGCCTCCCGTTGTGCAGGATCTGATCAAAAATGCTAAAGGAAACATCAACTAAAAAAAAATTAATACTTTTTTATTTACGTCAGTTTGCTGTCCACCACGTTGGGATAAACATGGTGACTCGTGTTATTACGTGGAAAAGACTGCAACCTCGAAATGGCAAGACGCTCGCAAAAAGTGTCAAAACATGGGAGCTGATCTCGCCATTATCACATCATCAGACGAAAACCGTTTTATTGCAAACCTGACGAAGAAATATAACATCAACAAGGGACTTGGAATATGGTTTGGTCTTCAACGATTGGCTGACTCCAAGTTTTACTGGATAGACGGTACCCCATTGGAGGGTCATTTCCAAGCGTGGGGACAAGGGCAGCCAGACAACAGTGGCGGCGAAAACTGTGGTCACATGAGGGGACTCGCAGGTCAGCCTCCAGGTCAATGGAATGACTTGCCTTGTTCGTT
Organism: Montipora foliosa; assembly: GCF_036669935.1. NCBI lineage: Eukaryota > Metazoa > Cnidaria > Anthozoa > Scleractinia > Acroporidae > Montipora > Montipora foliosa. The sequence goes on along the minus strand of NW_027179415.1, from coordinate 7,016 downwards.
GGGAGCAGGATATGCTCCTTACCCCGATCTGATTTGGGAGAAGCCCATATCGTACTTCTAGTAAGAGTGGTGCAGCTCAGTAAAACTTAGAATCCACAACATTACTATACTCAGGAAAATTTCCATAATCTTCTGACGTAAACACAGTTGAGAAATAAGAATTCATGCTTTCCGCAATCGCCAAGTCGTCCGTCGGGGTAACATCGTCCACTTTCAGGGCCGTAAGTTCGTTTGATCCTTTGCGCACTGATGAAACAAAACTCCAGAAAGGTTTTGGATTTCCAGAAGACTTTAGATCTTCAGATATCTTGTTGATATGGTCTCTCCGAGCAGAGTTACATGCTTTCTTTAGGAAGTTATTCATAGTACGATACACTTTCCAATCGTTTTGTAATCCAGATTTTTTGGCTTTCTTGTAAAGCTTCTTCTTCTTCTTACAAAGCTTAATCAATTCAATAGTAATCCAAGGTGCGTTCTTCCGTGATTTTATTTGCCGCTTCGGGATACACTTGTCAATTGCAATGAATAACAGGTCAGACCATGCAGACCAGATAATATTAATGTCATCTTGCAAAAATACACAGTGCCAAGGGATATAACGAAGCAGCTCTCGTAGGTAGACCCAGTCCGCCTTGGAATAAGATTAGGTCACTTTGTTCGTCTTGCGGCGCTCATACGGCCAGCGAGGAATTGAGGTGATAGCATTGTGATCAGAGAAAGGTTCCGCAACAATCAAATTGTCAACAATATCAGGGGCGGATACGAAAACTAAATCCAAAATATTCTCCTCTCGCGTAGGACTATTTACTAACTGAGTCAGGAAGTTATCGTGAACAATGTCCAACAACAGAGTATAATTTGCGGAATTATTTAACGCACATGTGCAGGTATTTTCCCAGTCAAACGCATTGAGGTTGAAATCTGTTGGAAAGTAAAATGTCAATAAAAATGAATTCAGATTCACTCTGGAGAGACTCGCGTGGAATGGCTTTGATATGATTTCTCACAGCGATAAGCACACCTCCATGGCGACCATTAGACTTTCTATCCCGTCTAAATACCAAATAATCGGTAGGGAGAATCTCGCTATCAGAGATAGAGTTGTCCAAATGTGTTTCGGTTAAAGCGATAATATCATAGCACGAGGCGGCAATGTCAAGTTCAAGTTTGCTCCTTTTGTTCACAATGCTTCGTGCATTAGCATAAAATGTCGAGAGGCCATTGAACTTTGAGTATCTTTCTTCACTGGGATTATGCAGGTCGGTGGTACGAGGACCAGGATTCGGTTCAACATCGCCGCTCCTCAGGAGTAAAGCAACTTGAGAGCTTGCGACAGAGTTAGAGTAGTAGTTAATCCTCGAAGAAGTGAAGCCTTTCCGAAATAACGGAGAGATGAAACGGCGTCTTATCAAACACGTGGCAAGGAGATCAAAATTCCTTGAAACAGCATCATTTTGAGTAGCAATTTCAGCGAACACGTCAACACGATGGCTAACTGGTAAACATTTTACCAGAGGCGCAAAAGATACATTAGAAATAAGAAATAAACTCAGTATTACACGACAAATGCCGGAGCGAATCGTCTTATCTTAGGGTAACCAATCAGAGCTTTGTTGACTGAGCCAGCACGTGAATGCAACAATGATTTTCTGAACCGATTCGCGCGGTTAACTTGTGACTGTGGGACTAAAAGCAAGTATCACGTACAACCCCAGAATTTTCGCAAAAAAGTTCTAAATATCTAGCCAAAATTTCTTAAGATCTCGAATTTTTGTCAAAGTATCTATGTGGAATAATAGATGTGGAGTGAATGGAAAAACGTCTCACTGGCTAAAATTGCCAACCATGCGCGAGTAAAGAAGAGAAGTGACAGCAAAAAGAAGTCACCGTGGATCACCTATGAGTTAATAAGAAAAATGAAAAAAGGGGACCTCTTAAAAAAGGAAGAACTCTTTAACTAATGATGAGAAAAGAAGCATTCACGCTCAAACATGTCATTCCATTGAGAAGGGAGTGTCGTTCAATTTTTGTGCCCTCCACTCTCCTCCCCTCGGTGACGGTCGCTCCTTTCCCGCAGCACCTCGTGGTTTGCGCGGAAATTATTTTCGTGCCACATGATAACTATTTAATCCCCTTATTAGTAGCTTCCAGTTAGGGATTCCGATTTTTACAGGGTACCGTAACAGCTTTGCGAGAAGCAACCAATAGTTGGTCAGTGAACACTGATTATGGTCTGATTAATGGCGTAATTTTTATAGCTGGAATAAGTTACTGGCGTAAAATATGACAGTATGCAAATAAGTTAGAAAGAAATTACGCCCTTAGTTTCTGGGGTAAAATGTTACAGTGTTTTAACAACACTGTTGCGTTGGATTCAGTCGCAAGCATATTGCACTCGGAACAGTGCAACTCGGCTCGAATGACTAATTGAATGAAGCAAATATAACTGATTGTTGAATTGTGCATGAATAATATTGCATTATCAAAGTGACCAGAGGAGCCATAATCCAAAGTGACATTAATTAATTGATTGTTGATGAGGCCGAAGGCCAAATCAACTATCACCTCATAGAAATCGAGATCGAATAATCTAATTGTTTTTGTGGAATTCTTACTAAAATTTACTTCAAATAACGGTTTTCAATTATTTTTTGACGTATTATTAAACTTTGCGCCTGAAAAAGATCGCTCGGATTGAATTGCCATGTATGTATTAAAGGCCGGAACACACGAGGGAGCTTGCTCCTGAAACACGCTCCCGGGTAAGTACCCCAACCAGTACACACGAAGGACACGACGAGGGAGCTGAATGATGAAACAACCCGATTGGGGCATGGGAACTGTTGTGAATGAAAAAAATAAGCCAATTTGATCGGCCAACTGGAAACACGTCATGTCACGGCAAGCAAATTTCAGTACACACCGGGGAACTTGCTCCCGAAACAGACTCGTGCAACAGATTTGCCCCTAGAGCTTGGTCCCTCATATCAAACCAGTTTGATATGAAGGAGCAAAACTCGGGAGCAGAAGTTTTGTTGCGCAACATATTTTTCGCTAGAAATCGTTGGTGCAGACGAGGGAGTTGCTCCGGGAGCGTCTTGCTGGAGCGTGCTGCGGGAGCAAGCTCCCTTGTGTGTACCGACCTTAACATTCAATAGCATCAGCGGATGAACAATTGCACCTCTAAACAATCACAGATAACAAATATACTTTCAATCTCGCGCAATGGTTAATCATTAACACCAATAGAAAATCAATTCCATAGTATGACAATCAAGGGTGTATTAGAGACATGCAATAACGCAATTTGCATAGAGACGCACAATAATTGCACCTTCATACAATCGTTTATTCGAAATGGTCAATCATTAACGTGAAATGACAAACGTTGGTATTTTTCCAATAAACAATAGGTAGGAAAAAGTATTCATTAGGGTCATTCATCGTAGTTACATGTATTTTAAAATACTGAACAAACATACAAGAGTATGTACATTATTATTTAAATTTAATGTTATTTTTGCACTATTTTGTTGCTGAATCAGACATTTTACATATAGAGTACTGTAACAAACAGAGTACGCTGTATGTACAAGTACATGTACAGTACATGTAGACGCACTGGACACAGAAAGAACCGAAGAAAATCATGCCACCAAGAACAGAATCTTACTTGAAGAGCGACAAAGAATTATTCAAGCCTTCGAAGATGTTAATGAAGATTATTATACATTGTAGTCACCACCTGTCTCCTCATTGGCTAAAAGCCTACAGTTAATTCTGGGAAACAGCGCAACCTACAGATTATTTCAAATAATCTGTAGGTACAGATTAGTAGTACTAATCTGTACTGTAGGCTGCGCGCGCAATACATGATTTCCAAGAGCAATGTGTTTGAAAATAAACTGTGATCGCTGCGGTAATGCGTTTGTCGTTAGGTTAAATCTCGACCCAAATGAACATGTGATTTTCATTTATGACGGCGCACATAGCCACCATCCTGCTATTTCTGGTCCTAATTCTGAGCTTAAAAAGCTACCACCATACAGCCCGTTTCTTAACGTCGTGGAGAGCGCAATAAGTGCCTTGAAAGCAGCCATATAAGAGGACATATTAAAGTCAACCAGAGCAGCAAGAACAGATGGACAACAGGGCAAGACGACAAGGAATCGCGTTGGGCAATATCTGCACTCAGTTGCTACATCGGGCCCCGCAGAGAAACATTAGAGAGCTTTAGATTCTAGTACGAGAACGACTACGAGTACGAGATTTTCTCATAAGACAACATTGAGCGCGCGCAAACCAGCGTCATTTTGGCGGGAAAAACGTGATGCCGTCGTCATTTTAGTACGAAGTTTAGCAAAAATGTCGTCGAATCAAAACAAGTCAACAACACGGTAGCAGTTTTGGCTTTTTTTTGATGAGCAAAAAGGCTTAGTTAACAGCAATAAGAATAACTGAGCAACCTATACTGCTAACAACTCCTGAGAGGGAGGGAGAAAAAAGCCCGATTGTCATTTTGACCTAAACAAATATAATTCTGAAAAGAGAACTTTGACCCATCAGAAGCCATGAAAATCAATTTCCTTTGATGAAGTCTCTTTTGCAGTTTCCAAGCCCTGCAAAATCAACGATACGTTTGCTGGCCCTAACAGAAGGGTACCTAAACTAACAATGCAACAATTCTAAGTTTCAATTTCTTTTTCCTTGCTGGCACCTAATAATAGCACTTCATTAAAAACAGAACCACGGATATCAGATTTCTAGCATTTTCAAGTTAAGTCAAAGACACTATAACTTCAGAATGCGAAGTGCTTTTTGACTGCAGAAGCACTTTTAGACAGGAGGCAGACAAGTTAGTCATTTGCAAGGGCAGTTACAGAGTCGACCACGATGATGGATCTACCAAAAATGACTCTGACCTCTGAACTACCAAGTTCAACAGACTCGCCACTCCATTACACTACTTCAAATCAGTTGCAAGAAACGCACTTTTTACAGACGATATAATCTGCAATTATTGCAGTTCAATGTCCTCTAATCCTTACTGTGCCTCCTCAGAATTTATTTATCGATTCCGGTTTTGGACATATCCTCACAGAATCTCAGAAGAGGCAATCCTTTTTTCATCACAGGATGACACAGCAAAAAAATTGCAGACAATGTTCAGAAATTGTGTGTAAGACAGTTTGTAAAAGATAGTACCGGTAACTGACTGTCCCATTTAATTACCTTCACGACAACACAACTGCAGGCAACAACCTTCCTGGCTTTTCCCTCTTTGTAAATTTTACAGAGACCAGCTTACTCGCCAAGTTTCTTGTAATCATCAACCTTAAAACCAAAATCAAGATTAACAAAAAGAAACATGTAACCCTTCAAATCAAGAAAAAAATTCCAAGAGCGAGTCCTTCTGAGAAGAGTCTGCAGAAAAGTATCGAAAATCACATGATATCTATTACAAGTCAGAATTAATTAACAATTAGACCCGTAGCCCGCAAGGGCTACAGGTCAATAGCCCATGAGGCGAAGACGAATGGGCTATTGACCCGTGGCCCTTGAGGGAGAAGGGTCTAATTGTTTTAGTATCACCCAACTAGTTGGACAGAAAAGGCTCTAAATAAAGTTGGCAAATGCAAGTTAAAGAAATTTTTATTTGGGAACAAAACGAATGAAAGCGTCGTGCTTTTCGCTACTCGAGGACTATTAATAATAGTAGCGTAGCCAATCAAAATGCAGGATATTCATTAGTCCACTAGTTGGGTGATGCTAATATCTAATACATACTGACTGTAGTGTTTTTGAGACTTGTCAATCATTTATGCAAATGACCCACGCGGTCTAGAAGCTAGGATTTTTGTATGTTGTAGTCGTCATGTCTGTTTAGTAAATATACTGTTGTGTTCGGACAAGTGGTTTCAAGTGTTTATTTGACCGTAAACATCACATCTGGCGACGAGGATCAAGCAAAGAACCCACAGAGCGCGTTCTACCAGGATTTCCGAAGCGATTTCTACAGAGATTTCCCAAGAGAATTCCAAAGCTATTTCCCGCGAAATCAAAACAATGGCGATTTCACTGCCTAACTTCCCACCGTTTAAGGTTCACGTCGATGGAAATGCAGATCCTAGATGGAAGAAATGGCTAGGGCGATTCGAGAGATTAACCATTGCAATGGGGATTACCGATGACAAGCAGAAAAGAGCTCTTCTGCTGCGTTACGGCGGTCCAGAGGTCGACGAGATCTTCGAGACACTTCAAGACGTCGGCGAGGACAAGGATTACAACAAAGCCGTCAAAAAACTAACCGCTTACTTCTCTCCACAAGTGAACACAACATACGAAGTATACAACTTCCGTCAGGCCAAGCAAAAGGATGGAGAAACTCTGGACAGTTTCCATACCCGTCTGAGAAGCTTAGCAAAGACCTACGATTTCGCAAATCTAGACAAGGAGATCAAAGAACAAATCATCCCCCTTCGGCGTAAAGCTCTGCGAGAGGACCTCGTTTTAGCTGGTCTCATGAAAGCTGGTAGAGCCCTAGAATTAAGCGAAGTACAAGCGAAGGATCTTGAAAATAAGGATAAAACCGTGAACGCAATAAAACCACCCCAAAAAGGAACACTAACACAACCCAAAGGCAAACAGCGCCGTCCGCAAAATCGCCAAGGGTCACGCAACCGTGACAAATCCAGAAAGGGCGACGGAAAGTGTAGGAACTGCGGTGGAATATACCCTCATAGAGACAGCTGCCCCGCTAAGGACAAAAAGTGCACCTCATGTGGCAAACTAAACCATTTCGCCCAAGTTTGCAGAACAAACCCACCTGAGTCGGCAAACCAGGTCACGCATCGAGACACTGATGTAGAAGATGAGGATGTGTACACAGTAGGCCGTGACAAACAACCTATGTGCCAAGTCAGGATAGACGAAAAACAAGTGGAAATGATGGTTGACTCCGGAGCATCGGTTGATCTTATCGATGAGAACACCTTCAGGGAATTATACAAGGAAAA
>NW_027179414.1:62500-66736 GCF_036669935.1 Montipora foliosa | reverse complement strand
GTTGAACGCGCTAACGAGACTCTGCTCAAGATCATACGAATTGCAAACTTACAGAACACAGATTGGAAGAAAGCGGTGCATGATTTCCTTTTTTCACTACCGAACTACACTCCAGACTTCAACAGGACTCTTTCCTGCCGAACTCTTAATGGGCTTAAGCAAAAGGAGTATACAAATACCAATCGATCAGCAGGATACAGTGATATTGTAGAGGGGGATTGTATTCTGCTTAACAAGAACCGTGAGAGTAGGTTACGCCCAAACTTCGAACCAGCACCATACAAAGTGATCCAAAGTGATCTGAAGAAAGTTCGGGCAACCCTTCTTCCTTGCGGCCTGCTCGTACTAGGCGTCCACCAACCTGGACGAAGGACTATGTGTGTTCCTATACATGCTCCTAAAGATATTCTGCTAATATATCCCTAACCGTATTTGAGATTTAGTTACCATTTCATGTACACTGAACGTTTTCTTTCCGGACATTAAGTGTTGAATTTAACAAGAGTTATACTAAGTGGTGGGGGGATGTAGTGTAGCGGAAGTGGTGTACAGCGGAAATTGCGTTTATACCACGTGAGCGGGGACTGAGTAGTCGTATTCTGGAGCGTCCGCTTTTTTGTAATATAGTTGTGTTTAGCGAGCCTGTGTTGCTGATTTCCCCCCCCCCCCCCCATCAAATTATTACAAGAGCAAACTGCGCTACCCAACGACAAGTCTCTCAAGGAGGAAGCTACCCACAATGGCAACGAGGTTAGGCTTTTTAATTGAGATTTTTATTATATAGTTATCGTCTTAAGCTTTTTATCGGGATTCCCATACAAATCTTTATATTTTTGTCGGCCATGCTCACACTGAGCTACGGGAGCCTGTGCCCACATGAACGAGGAACGCGTGAGAAAGCCAACAATAGCACCTCAGACACCAGGAAATCCTCGATGTTCCTCAGAAGCTGCCTCTTGTTTTGTTATGTCCTCTACCCTTGGCCAACAAATAATGGTTGGTGTCAAGTGATTCTTAATGGCAGTGCAAATGCGATGAAAATATCTGTGAGTCGATGACTCTATCAAGTCATACTTTTCTGAAAGTAATCAAGCACGTTATCACCCTGAACAAAAGGAACGAACTGGCGAGTGCGTGCCGGCACGCAACCAAATATTTGATAAGGAATGCTTGAACCATCAACTTATAAAAGGAAAGTTAGCCAGGCAGTGTTTTATGCACTGACGAGAGAGGACCATCAGGCCCTTTCGAAACAGATCTGTAGTGTTTTAATGTTTTAATTTTTCCTTTCCTACGCAAGTCATTATAAAGCTCCAAGATTGTACAGCACTCTTCGACTCAAAGATAAGGTTTTCACGTTTCTATATATATATATAATATATATATATAATTATATATATTATATATATATATATATATATATATTATAATATATATAATATATATATATATATATATAGTCGATCCTTAGGTTTAAGGCTATGAAGGGGTTTAGGCTTTCCCATCCCAACCGTGAAAGAATCCCGGGATACTCACGATAGGCCTATTCACTGTCTCGATAGCTGCGTTGCCAGCGTGGTTGTCCTGATGGTGTAGTGGTCATCACACCCTACTGGTATTCAGGGGGACGTGGGTTCAAATCCCGCTCAGGGCAATTCTTCATGTTTTTCATTCGCTATAATTAATCAGTTGATTAACGGGATGGGTTTCATTTCTTCATTCTACGGTCTATATAAATAAGCCTGCATCATTAACTTGATCCCTCTGATTAGCTGATGCCTAAGTTGGTGTTTGCCTGTGAATCGTTAGTCGATCCTTAGGTTTAAGGCTATGAAGGGGTTTAGGCTTTCCCATCCCAACCGTGAAAGAATCCCGGGATACTCACGATAGGCCTATTCACTGTCTCGATAGCTGCGTTGCCAGCGTGGTTGTCCTGATGGTGTAGTGGTCATCACACCCTACCGGTATTCAGGGGGACGTGGGTTCAAATCCCGCTCAGGGCAATTCTTCATGTTTTTCATTCGCTATAATTAATCAGTTGATTAACGGGATGGGTTTCATTTCTTCATTCTACGGTCTATATAAATAAGCCTGCATCATTAACTTGATCCCTCTGATTAGCTGATGCCTAAGTTGGTGTTTGCCTGTGAATCGTTAGTCGATCCTTAGGTTTAAGGCTATGAAGGGGTTTAGGCTTTCCCATCCCAACCGTGAAAGAATCCCGGGATACTCACGATAGGCCTATTCACTGTCTCGATAGCTGCGTTGCCAGCGTGGTTGTCCTGATGGTGTAGTGGTCATCACACCCTACCGGTATTCAGGGGGACGTGGGTTCAAATCCCGCTCAGGGCAATTCTTCATGTTTTTCATTCGCTATAATTAATCAGTTGATTAACGGGATGGGTTTCATTTCTTCATTCTACGGTATATATATATATATATATATATATATATATATATATATATATATATATAACTTCAGGTGAGTTCCACACTGATAAATCCAGAATAGTGCTCAACAATAATGGAGCGGTGATAACAATGTTTTTCTACTCAGTATAGTTTCATATGGACTTTAATACAGGTCTGTTTCGTAAACCAAAAAGGAGTTGGACCACTCATCAGTTAAATTCCATGCATGTACACTGTAGCATCGCTGGGGTTTATATACATCAGTAGCGTGATCGTTACAAGATTCAAACTTGAAAAACAATAGTAAAAAAGCATTTGTAAATTTATGATTGGTTGTTGAGGATGCGATTGAACCTAAGGAGAAAATTTCGCTTGTGCCTTCAAGTCGATACGAGTTCATTACGTTTGTTGAGCGTTGCCATGTCCGGTTTATATACAATATAGAATTTCTCGGTACTACATAGATTACATCGTTTAGTAAGGTTGCTATAAGATTTGGCCTTGGCTAGAATTTTCCAGGAGATTGCGAAGTCTTTCTTTTGATCTTTTAGCTGCCATAGATGTTTGCTCAGTTCTTTTTACTTTCGTTTTTGAATGACATTTGGTGGTTTCGCCATCTCGTCTTGAACTCAGTGGCGGTGAGGCGGACGTACGTCTCTGTGCTTTCGGCGGTCGAGATGGTGGCTTGATACACTACTTCCTTGACTAAGCATAAATTAAGCATAAATTGACTAAGCATAAATTAAGAAAACTGTTCAACAAAAACAATCTTAAGCTAAGTTATAGTTGTTTACCAAACATAAAACAGATCATCGATGGACACAACAAAACCACCCTAAGCCAGAACATGCCACCTCCACAACAAACACCCACCAAACTCTGCAACTGCGGAGCACCAGGCAAATGCCCTTTGAAAGGACAATGCTTAAGAAGGTCTCTCGAGCCAACTCAGAGCCAAATCCAACTCAGGGCCAAATCCCGCTCAGGGCATAAAAAAGTTTTTCTCCCAATGAAAATGTCTTCCAAAGGTTGTCCGTCCTTGGTCCTTTCAAACTTCATTAATTAATTACATTTCGCCGAGGCTTGGACTGTGAATCCATTTGTGATCCTCCTGGGGGGCAGAGATGCGCTGTTGGCTCGAGAGACCTTCTTAACTTGTATTTTATCGTGAAAATCAAACTACTGCGCCAATGACCAAAAATACCGATACAGGCACAAACCAGATGATAGATGATAGTGTAGTGGTGATCACACCCAACCGGTAATCAGGGGGACGTAGGTTCAAATCCCGCTCAGGGCATAAAAAAAGTTTTTCTCCCAATGAAAATGTCTTCCAGGGGTTGTCCGTCCTTCGTCCTTTCAAACTTCATTAATTAATTACATTTCGCCGAGGCTTGGACTGTGAATTCATTTGTGATCCTCCTGGGGGGCAGAGATGCGCTGTTGGCTCGAGAGACCTTCTTAACTTGTATTTTATCGTGAAAAACAAACTACTGCGCCAATGACCAAAAATACCGATACAGACCGACGAGACCAAATAAAACTCGAAGCACGCCAAAACAGGCTCAAAATGTGCCAATCCAGGATCAAAATATGCCAATTCAGGCTCAAAGTATGCCAATTCAGGCCCGAAATACGCCAAATCAGGCTCGAAACACTATCTGTAACACAACCAAAAACTCACCAAAAATCCACACGTAAAGCCAACATTCTGAATTGTGGGCAACTGCGAAAAATGGAAGGGTGAGACTTATAGATCCGCATCTGACCTCGGCCCTCCAAAATGAGATCGTTTTTGGCGGGAAGCACAAAAACCTCCCTGAC
>NW_027179414.1:35000-42500 GCF_036669935.1 Montipora foliosa | reverse complement strand
TTTAATTCTAGGTAATAAAACCATCTGTTCAGACAGTCTTTACACAATACATAGAGACTAGAAATGTCTGATTTAATGAGGTACAGTTTGTCACTGGATGCATTTTGACACCCAAATTACAGCCAAAACAAGTCAGCAGGGGTGGCATACAGTAGTAGTTAAGAGTGCTTGTCTCTCATCAGTGAAGACTGGACTTTGTATCCTAGTTGTGGTGGTAAATGGGCTGAAGTTGTGATGGTTTTTTATCTTGCACTGAGAGTATTTCTCCAGTGTATTAAAAGACTTGGATGGACATTAATCTGATGCTCTACCATATCTTGTTTTGATGACCTCAGGGATACCGTGTTAATAGAAGTTCGCAAATTACATGTATTGTTGTTCTTTCATAATATTTTCCTGATTTTTCCCTACGTTTTAGTACCTCAAAATGTGCAGTTTGACGAAATGTAGCCCACCTTTTTTGTTTTCGAAAATATAGCCCACCATGCATGTTTCTGTGAAAAATAAATTTGGCTCAAGATAGTTAAACCTGTTAAGGTCATTTTAATTCCATGGGTTTCCACCGTTTCACGGGAGAAGGAAGTTTAGAATCAATGGAAGTCTTGTCAAATTATCTCTTTCAGCGGGTGCCTGTACAATGAGGCCAGAAATTTTGTACATTTAGGACATGCAATGCAAAACTGGAAATCTGTGGTATTTGTGTTATTTTATTTGACAGTACTGGTCCCTGTCCAGACATCAAATGACCAAAGTAAGAGCATTTTGAGAAAAGATTCAAAATTTCTAGCTTTAAAAGACCAGGAATATCTATATGTTATACGATGAATAAATGAATAAAAATTTAATTTATTGTTGGTATTAAAATAAAAATATGCTTTAGGCTTGTGGAGAATGCTGATGACGTTCTGAAGCAATGCATTCAGTCCTCTCGAAAATGTTCGTAGGGCATGGAAACTCTCAGAAAAATAACAAAAGTGAGAAAGAAAAAGAAGCGTGAGAGAACCAGGAAAAATCTCACGCTGCAGTAACAACATATCATTGCAAACACCTTTTGTTTCTTTTTTCTGGTTTGAACGCTTAAGCCTCTGTTTTACCTCGTGGATGATGTCGTTATTCAATAAAATGTGGTCTTAGGGGCCATTTCGGAGTTTACTTCATGAAAACTATCAGTTCTTTTGATAGAATTGCCTAAATAACCATATGGCACTCAACCATGAAGTAATGGGCCAAGTAAATTGGTTACTCACTCAAGAGATCAGTACATGTATGTCATAAATTACCAAACTTGGGTAAATTGATATATGCATCGAAATGAGATCAATTTGTCGTGTTTATAACCGACGGCTCAGAATTTATATATATATATATATTCGAGTACTCATAAACGATGTGTTTCATATAGGTGATATTGCTTGAAAAGAAGACAATAAATAAATGGTTAAAATTTCATTAGCAAGCATCATATTAAAGCACTTCAGGTATTTTTTTTTTTTGATCTCGCAAAACTTCATTAAGAGTCTGTTCTTACTAATAGGATAATATATACCCATCATCTAAGAACTGAATAATATTGCAGACTGGGCTTAAGTATTTTACAACAAACGTTTTCTTAAAATTCTACAATACTGTTTTAAAATACCTAAGCATACTTGACAGTCTTAAAGTTAGATCCTATACCATTCATCCATCATGAATTTTTTGCATTACCGGCTCGGTAACGTGTGCACCCTTTTAGCCAGTTTATGTTTACATCATTACTTAAGCATTATGTGGGTTAATAAATCATCAGTATTCTGTTATCGAACCCCAGACCATGTTACCTTCGCCAGCAAAGAATCTCCATTCCACTAACAAATCCGTTTTTCTCGTGTCATTCATTTTTCCGGTGTTAAGGTGTTTCGACCCACAAGCTAAAAAGCTGTTGTGGGAACTCTTTTTTTTTTCCATTAAGAATTACCGTGACAATGTCCATGAACTTTCAAAAATTTGAGAGAAGGAATGCAGTATATTTAGGACTGACTTTTGAAAGTATATCAAGATTGAAATTATCCTTTTAATTCTCAAGATAGATCATTGCTAGAAGACTTGATGATTGAGGAGCACCCAAAAAGCCAAAGACGGCAAGAGGATTCAAAAGTAGAACTGAAGTGCAAAGTAAAAGGTGGCAATGCAGGAAATGAAGTGATTTATCAGTGGTTCAAGGATATCACACCAATGGAAGGCAAAACGAGCTCTAGCCTTATCTTTGATCCAGTTAGGGTGCGTGATTTTGGCGTCTATAAATGTGAAGTGCGAAGATCCAGGACGGACCAGCGTTATTTGACATCGGATGAGGCAGAGCTTGATGTCACGCCGCGCGATGGAATGAGTGAGTTCACAGACCTTATTATGTTCATGTACAATTTAGAAGTATCCAGAGAATTCTCCGCGAGCGTTTCATCCAACATAGATAAGTTGAGATCCATAAATCTAAAGCAATGATTTTCGTGGTTTGTTCTTAAAGCTTTTTTTCGATGGTTGTGATTTTTCTGGAGTAGGGTTTGAAGTGGCCGATACTTGTCATTCTTTGCAGGCAGATCTCCCTTCACTCACCGTCCGGTCCCCCAGCCACCAAGAACAACGAGTATTACATAAAATTTTGATGAATAATGATTACTTTAAAGGCCCACCTTCAACCGACAGGCTTTTCGACTGTTTGTTTTTGTTATGGAAATTCGCATTGCTTATCGTAGCGATCTGATTGAATGAATTGCAGCTTTGACGAGATTTTCGTATATGAAAATTGTTCCACGGCAACCAATGCCTGTCGGTTGAAGGTGGGCCTTTAAATAAGACCAAAATAGCGTAAAGGCGATTCATAAAGCGGTAGTCGTATTTTGTCACACAATTGAGAGAAACGGCCGAGGGATCTCTCCCCCTTCCCCAAGCTTCTCTCGAGCGTTTCTCTGGATTGCGTTACACAACACCATTTGGGAGCTTGGAAAAAGAGGACGACGACGGCTACGAGAAAGTCATTTAAAATAGTATAATTTCGTGCCCTTGAACTCATTTCACTGATTGAAGTCGTTCGTCATGGAACGTTTGTAGCAACAGTCCAGGAATAAAATCGGTATGAACATTGTTGTTGTTCTTCCTTCCATCTTCAACATAATAAAAAAAAAACACTACAATCTACTTCTTTCTTCTGACCGCTGCAGAAATGCTTTCCTACATCTACCTGTTGTGGCTTTCAGGCGCTCCCCTAACCTTCGAGACCTGCTGGTTACAGCTAAACTGTCTCCCAATGTAACTCATTCTAATTCCACACTACCTTCCGGTTCTTTTCGCTGTGGCAAAAACTGCGCTACCTGTCCTTACATTTTCCATGGACTAACCAACTACAAATTCTTCTCTACTGGCGAAACGCGCTCCATTAATTTCCACATAACTTGCGACACTAAAAACCTTATCTACATGATTCAATGCAACAGATGCCATCTACAGTACATAGGAGAAACTAAACGACGTTTAAAAGACCGTTTTAATGAACACCGCCGCACTTTAGATAACGCTAACACCAAATCCAAACCTACTACAGTCGCAGAACATTTCCTCTCCTCTCCCCACAACATCTCCAAGGACATGCAATTAATTCCTATCGCAAAAATATTTTCTAACAGAGACTCGATCCGTAAGACCAGGGAAGGCTTTTTAATTTTAAAAGGCAGGACAATTGATCCCAACGGTCTTAATATCCGCGAAGAAACGTATTAGATTTCAGTTTATTATTTTGAGTGATTTCCGTTATTTTTCCGTGACTCTTAGTATTTGAATTCAAAATCTTTGTAGCAGCCATGTTTTATCACGTTTTTTCCAGTATTACGTCAACATCCATTTACTATATATATATGTACATAGAAGCAATTCAATGTAAACTCTTATTGTACCTGAAGAAGGCTGGTTTGGCCAGCCGAAATATAGTACACCACTAAAATCAAATCTACGTTGTATCGGCTCTTGCTTAAAATATTTAGTTTCTCAACTTGAAATAACGCCGATCAGATCAAGGCACTGATCCAACGTACACCGACAGGAAAATTGTCCACGGTTGCTTGCTTCAAAACTCGTGAAAACAAGAAACCCCATAGGCCTTATTCACACTTGCAGCTAAATACAGGAATTGCACCGACCAGCGGTCTGGGTAAAAACATTGGTTTGGTGTTGGGGCTCTCATTCTCGCGGGCTCAAATTTTTAATATCTGTACAAGTGACTGGTACAATGACTGGGACTAGGTCGGTGCAATTCCTGTATTTAGCCGCAAATTTAGTCACGATAGTCGCCATGTTGCAGTGATTCATTTTGCCCTGCGTTTTGCGTATTTTACGCCTTACATTCATTAAATACCCATTGGTTTCCGTCGAGCGCGTCCCGAGTACGCATACCATAATTAAAAAGGTATTTATTGATTAAAATTCAGATGTCTGTGGTTTAAAAAACATCAATTATATGATTGAAAAAATAAAACTACAACTTGTCTTGGTTACAATTTTGATTCATTGCATTTGAGTTGTGACCCATTGATTTCTGCCTGAAGGGTACACTGTACCCATTAACACAATTTTCAAAATGAATCACTGATGTTGGTTTTCAAATTGTCATGCAAATTAGCCATGTGTTATGCTGGGGGGCAAACATTGGAATAAAGGCAAATTGCGGAAAATCGGCTCGTCGAAATATTGAAATAACATTGCTGAAAAGTCTATTTTAGTATTTAGAGTTAAGTAACTTGTATAATAATTTTAACTCTTTGGATTGCCTTTGATAGTTTGACTTTCTACTTCGTTAGCTGCTCATTTTCACTAAAAACGTCGAAGTAACTTGTGTAATCATTCTATTTTATTACTTAGGTGATAAACATTCAATGAACGTGAATCCAATCATCTGTGTGGCTAAGATGTTCGTTATAACCTCACGAACTTGTGTTGTTTGCCCCCTCAGAAGTGTGCAGCTAATTTGCATGATAATAGCAAATCCAACGTGGCGGCTATCGTGAATAAGGTCTATTCGTGTCAAATCAACTCTACGCAACAAAATAAATTTCAGGATCAAACCCTTTTCTGAAGAATCTTTTCCTTAAATAATGAAGCAAAACATGGACTACAAACTTTCTTTCAAAATAATTCTTGACTAACGAGAACAAAGTTTCTTTCAAATAAATCTTCACTGTCACACTTCCAATTATGTTTTACCTGAAGACTGTAGAGTTGGGTACAAAATAAATGTAAATAGCCAGACAACTGAGATGCGACTTGAGTAAACACGTACAGATGCTTTCAAGGCGTTCGATTCCCGCAATGTTTTTTAAGCTCATACAGAATTTGCCATTTGGTTTCAGTCTTGTACATAAGACCACAGTTAGTAAAATATTAATCTCGAAACAAAGCTCACACAGTTGATACGGAGATCAAATTGTTGTTTAAAGTCCATTACTCGTCGCTTTTAAGATTCCAGGTATATTTTTCACCGCCTGTCTTGTGTATACAATTGACTTTCCATTCTTGAGCTTTATAAGGGTATATTTTGTTTAAAGATCTACTAAAACGCCATTCGCGTCGACTTTTGATAAAAACGGCTAGTTAAATATTCTACTGTGTCCACCGGATAAAATCTATGCATTTCTACTACCCCCTGAAGATACACGCAGATGACTCCACCCACAAAGACACTACTTAGCAGGGAAAAAAAAAAAGAAAAAGACTAAATGACACCCATTTTCCGACTGGTTTGCCATACTGACAACCCATTAATTATAACTAAGCAAGAGAGGATTAGGTAAGAGGACGGATCGCCCCACATATGGGCCTCTTGCAATGATAGTTTTTTAAATCAAATTTAGCTACGCGGCTTCTTTTAGAGAGCACCTGATTGGCCAGTTGTAATGACGTAATGAAATCTTAAATATGCGTGGCATTTGGAAAGAGAACTTAAAATAGCTTTGCGAAACTAAAATAGATTTTAAAAACTGTTGTGGTGCATGTGGATCTGTTCTCTTACCTCATCCTCCCTTGTACTAAGATAGTCTATTGTAAGAATGTATGGCTAAAAGCTACTTACAGTGTCAATTAAAGAAGCTATCTTCTTACTAATCATAAAAATTGTGATTGGTTTAAAACACTCCTATTTTGCACTAGACTTGCTCCAAGTCGCCCTCTCGAAACCCTTCGATTGAGAAATCAAAGCGAACGAGCGACGAAATCGCGAGAGGGCGAATTGACCCAAACCAGCCGTCAACTATCGGGACAAAAATTTAAAGGGACTTTGAGAATGTCTAATTTTCCACTAATTCACTTGCCAAGTTGTTATCGGACAGTTCAATAAGCCAATCACAATCAAAGTTGTAGTTTAAATCAACCAATCACAACCTTGGTTTCAATCATTCAGACTTCTAAATTGGAGCTTTCTTTCTTTCTTTCTTTCTTTCTTTCTTTCTTCAGTTCTTTCTTTCAGAGCGACATTAAACAATTTACGCCTTCTTTGTACGTCTTTTAATGCAGATGTATAGAATGTAAAGGAGCCTTAATGGGTCTATGTCATGCTATTTTAGGGTCTGTTCAGAACCCAAAATATCTTGCCGTCAACTGACTTTCCGAAAAAGATAGAGTATTCATGTACTCTCTCTGAATTAAAAAAGCCAAAATTTAAGGATATTAGTGTTCTGTTCAAATACCCTAATTTGTGCTCCAGAATGCGGGAAATGCATTCTAAGAGGCCCGATATTAAGGACACTAGACAACAGTTTCATTTTGATTAGTTTTATCCGGTTTATAGTGACATCTGGATCTTAGTTACAATGTTCAGTTAATTTTCATTGGTTTGTAATCAGATCATTTTAATTAGCGTCCCCACGCACATATATAGGCTAAGTTAGCGTCCCTTTAGAGTAGTTTTTTTCATGATTTCGCGTAGCCTGAAATTTTTGTATACCTTTCGGCAACCTCGACAGTTAACTTTTCGCTCAAGCGGAACCGATATGTGAGTACGCTTTGTTATTTGGTTATGGTTGAGTTTTTTTTTAGGTTCTTGAGGTGAAGAGTGTACGCAAATAGATCTTAATTTGTACAGTTCGTACTATTTTAATTGATTTATGATCGCTAAGAGGAGTCGACAACGGTAGATATATAAGAGAGTGACTCGCCGGCTCGGCGGCTCGTCAGTCAAACTGGATTTTTAAAGAACGCTACAAAGTAAACTTTTTAACGAGTGCTTAGGCCTAATTACCGAAACGAGCACTTAGGCTTCATCAGTAAACGAGTGCTATATTCTTCACACGATCTTGCAAAAAGTGTAGTTAACGGAACCGTAATTAACCTTGAGTTGCTTTTCGCGGTAATATGTTTGATTTGGCTTGCTAACGACCTGTTTATGAACGCTTTATCGTTAGACTTTTGGTTGGCCGATTTCACAGCGCACAAAACCGCGTGATTGTCGAAAACTGAGAAAACAAAAAAAAAATTACGCGC
>NW_027179414.1:0-27500 GCF_036669935.1 Montipora foliosa | reverse complement strand
GCAAATTTTCCTTACTCTCTTAGAGAGAGTGTTTTGAAAATTGTTTGTTGCTGCTTAAAAATGATGGAACCACTACCTCCCAACCCAGAGATCTAAGAAGATCAGGGATTACAAATCCCTTATCCGCAGCCTGATGAGCAGGCATCTCTCAGTTTCGTCGTCCAAGATGGCCCCACAGGGTAAATAATCGAATGATTATTCATCGCTCTTTACCCAAATACGCCTGCTTTGCAGGCAGGGTTGGGGTTAGCTATCATGTCTGTCATCGTCATCATCGGACGGCTGCGTTGCAATCGACCACAAGCCGTATCCAGGAATTTCGATGGCCCGCCATAGTAGCAATTGCCTCTAGGCTCAAGTCACCCTCCAAGTCCTCCAGCAGTCTGTACACATAGGTCACGTAGCTGACTTTCTGCCGGCCTGGACGCTTTTTCCATGTGGTGGAGTGCAGAGTGCGTGTCTCCTACATGGCTCGTATGTTGCCATTCTGAGGGAGTGTGCAAGAAAACGTAGCTGTTGCTGCCTCACTTTGTTCATTGGAGGCTGTGTATTTGTCAGACTGTATATCTATTTATTCCTCTCGCGGTCAAGGTACTTGATGTTCAGCATGACTCTGTAGCAGGATGTGGCAAAAGCATTTATCTCGCTCTCTATATCACAAGATATATAACCCAGCATTCATATCCGTACAATAAGATATTATTGGAGAACTTAATTTTGGTGTCTATGGAGATTGATAAACTTCTTAAAATTCTCTCAAGTTTCCAGAAGGCGGTCCACGCAAGTGCATTTCGTCTGGTCAGGTCATCAGGGCTTGATTTCATTATCGAACCACGATATTTGAAGTTGGACGCATGTTGTATTGGTTGATCATGTACTTGCAATGATGGTTGTTAAAGGTTTTTAGCCAGGTGTCTTCTAGATTGGCTGGGATGAGTAACTACTCCCAGGCCAGTGTCTTCAGTTGATTTTGCCATTAGGTAATCAATGTCTATGATGAACATGAAGGGAGCAACAATACCCCCTGCAGTACCCCTGTGGTAACCTGGAATGAGTCGGAGATGGCACCATCCACCATGATGACTACGCTCTTGGAATTCTTGTACAGTACACTAGTGGCATTGACTATGACCCCTGGGATATCATATTGACGACGAATGGAGCTGAACGAAAGCCAGCCTTGGGATCGGATCTACGTGGTCACGTGTTCTCATTAACAGTATTTTGTTGTATTCCTTGGCAACGAGGGACATCAGAGTAATCCCTCTCTAGTTGGCCATGAGGCTGAGGAATCCCCTTTCATTGGAATAGAAACAAAGACATTTGTGATCCATTGCTCAGGGGAAGTGAGAGGCGGATAATCTTTGCCATTGCGTCCCCCCTTCACCCTCCCCCCCCCCCCCCCCTTCCTTCCCCGACCCTTCGCGAGGGCTTCTGCACGGTCTTTACTGTTTCCTCCATTGTGGGTGGGTAGTTGACTTAAATTATTATAACTACAAAGCAGATGTTGGCCCTTGTCAGTGCGCCGTAGCTAAAACACAATGAGCCTCAGTGACACTTTATCCATTTCATATCTCTCATTAACGGCGCTGTCATGATCAGTTGAGGGTTTCCCTTGGGCAATTTGTCGCCATTGTCTGTGACGTGGCCTTTGCGCAATCCGATGTTATGGCTCTTTCTAGAATGTCTAGCGACACATATGAGATAGGTGACGTGTCACGGAGGTTCATTGTGTTTTAGCTACGGCGCACTGACGAGAGCTAACAAGCCCGAAACAGCTGTGTGCGTCTGCTTTCTAGTTTGAGCGCTGATCATGCTAGGTTTGGCCGACCGTAGTTCCATTTTTTAAGAGAATGCCTTCGTGAACGTTGTTTGATCTGTCCTAACAGTGGTGTGTTATGCTTATCACTGTCTGTTTTGATCCAACGTAATGCATATATTATCGTTACCCGGCATTGCAGACTTAAGTGTTAAATGTTTATTATTGCAGCAATATGGGTCAATGTCCTCCGCGTCGCACTCATACTTAACATGGTTTTGCAAGATTTTGGGTTAGCCAGGCTGATCTCACATATTCCTACATTCATGGAGCCAGGGAAGAATGCGTTGTCTTTTCGCAAAACAATAGACCACTTCGGAAAATACCAAAATACGCTTTGTCCCCCCAAATTTTTCATAAGCATTGTTTCCAATTTCTCTTGGGACTTACAATGGTCCCAAGAGAAAACAAAAACAATGCTTATGTAAGAATGCTTATGTAAGAAGCCTCTCCCGTCTACCGCCGGCTGACCAAAAAGCTCTAGGACTCTGCAACATAGGACGTTTTTAACCAACCTCTGAAGACACCAATAACAATTGAAAGAGGTACGACTTGTGGTAGACGAACAAAAGAAGCTCATAAGAGATCTTTCGTTTTTGCAAAAAAATCGCAATTTCCAGTTTTTGGCCTCGATACCATTACATTAGAACCACTTAAGGTTGGTTTACACCTACGACGCAAGCATAAGAACAAGCAACATACGCAGACGCAGTAGCGTTTTGATAATTCGTATCTTTCGTTAGAACCAAAGACACTAATTAACAATAATTTAATGCGCCCGGGTATACTGCTTATGCTTATGCTTGCTTCGTACATATAAACCAGCCTTAAACGCGTGACAAAAATCCACAACGACACTGAAATAAACATTTGTAATCCAGAGTAATGCTGAATTGACCTCTGTTGTTGGTTAGCAACTTCGTAGATGCAAATTTTGACGATACTTTTGATTGGTCATCTCCAAAAACTTGATAATGGTGCTTTTGTGGGTATGCGTGTTTGTGTGGTCAAGGCCACAACAAAATAATGAAAATATTTTTAAACCTCCCCATTCTCATAACTCTAACTGCCCGGAACTAAAGGAGGTTGCCTATATTCCAAAGCTCTCAAACAGCCACAGGATCTCTTGGTACAAGATAGAATTTCGAACTCAACGGATTGATTCAATGTGATTTAATATACGGACAATCAGGAAAATAATCAACCATGGCTGTGTACAGTGTTATTACTGTAAATACTGATGGTGGAGTTGACAAATCGAAATCGAACGATAGCAAATAAATTTGTAGTTTGCACAGGACAATGTTCGTAGTCTGGATGATAAAGGTTTACAGATGTAGAAGCCAACTGTAGTTATTCATAAGTTGTAGTTCTTAGATAGATCGTAGGTTCGAACTGAAATAGGATAATTAAGATAGATGGTTTATTTATTTGCTGAAAGAATTGCAGTTAAAGACTGAATTATACTTGCTTACAATTAAAATTGCAATAATAAAATATATGAATATGCAAATATGTAATTAACCTAAAATCCTAGATAATTATATAATACATGTACTTATTAAGAATTGTAAAATCTTGAATTGTGATTAATAAAACTAGATTGACGACGATTCGTTTTACAATTAGGTAGTACAAACTTAGAACTCTTTCTAAGATTATAATTCAAGGCTTTCTCCTCCGGGAGAACAGGTTGGAGTCTGTGATTCTTATCTTTAGCGATCTGTTCGAAGAACTGTGACGTAATCCTCTGGCGCCCTTCAGAAAGCGGTTGAAGGCCAGCTTCATTGAAGGCTTCAGCGTAACTGCGCCCTGGGTGGATAATGCGCTTTGCGCGTTTCTGGAGTCGCCCGAGGTCATCACTAAGATAACTAGACGCTCCAAATAAGCATACACTGGGTTGCCTGTGGTACGTGTTACACAAAAACAGAAGGCACTGAATTGGGTGGTATTGAACTGCAGGGTTCCAGTTAATTTTTTCAAGTGGGGGGTCATTTAAGATCATTTGAGGGTCACCCACATGTCGCGCCAGTAGAGGCCCTTTGGCCCACACCTCTAATTATTTTGTAATATCCTGTCCCATTTTGAACGTATCTATTTTGACTTCAGGGTGAACTATTTACACAATCGCGAGATTGAGCGGCCATGTAATTGAAAATCTGAACATCCCTGGGATACAAAAACAGACTTGCGAATTATCGCAAATCACAATGCTGACAAGCACAAAAGCAGAAGAAATGGTTAATAAATATGACGTTTGTTACTATCTGAATGTTTTTGGGTTATAGGAAAGTGTTATATTGTCACGCAAATGACGTAATTTCATGACACCCAAAACTCGCAAAAAGCGTGAGTTTCATGTAAACAATCTTCGCACTAGCAAGTCGTCGCAATAAATTGGATTAACCAGGAAGTTAAAGAAATATTGTTGGCTTCCTAAATAAATTTCATTTTACACTACAATGACAAAGTCATTTGTCAGAGAAATAAAATTCCTGTCTCCTCGCGTATCACATTTCAACGCAGGTATGCAAATTTGTTAACTCATTTCTCCGGGTCCCGATTCCCGCGAAATTTTTCTGTTTTCAAATACATTGTATTAACAAAAATATTATTTCCCGTCAAGCGTTGCATCTTTTATGTTTCAAATAGAAACACACAATTTTAAATTTACAAAACATGTTTCGGATGATCGATATCCATCGTCAGTTGTGACTACAAGTGAACCGCTAGTCGGTGTTACATAAAGATAGCTAATAAAGTGCATGAGTACTGATTAAATAACAACGTGAATGTGAGGTAATAGAAAATACAATGATGAGAAGACAATGGGTATTGGACGAGGAAAATTACAATGAAAGTGTTAAATTGACATGATTAACTTGCTTGTTTAATGAGGGTTTTTCCCAAGCTATGTGTAAGGCCTCCTTGATTTTTAGTTGAAAAGGCGTGGAGGCGGTGTCAAGGATTGAAAAACAATCCTCTGAGCATAAAGATCTGCATGCTTCTGACCCATTAATGTGCTGAAAGATATGCGAGTTCTTATCAGATGTTAAATGTTCACGAACACGTGTAGCAAGATGTCGGTTTGTTTCGCCGACATAACAGGCACTACAGCCTGCGCAAGAAAATTTATAAACAACGCGGGATCGTGATAATTTGGAAATAGCATCTTTGGCACTGAATAAGTTCTTAATCTTGTATGGGGCAAACACTAGCTTGATGTCCAAGTTTTTACAATAGCGTTGTGTTAAATTCTTAATTCTGCGTTGAACGTATTTCCATATTTCCGTATTTTCCATATTCGTTAGCAATCATCCTTTCAAATTTTAGAGAAATCGACCGGTCCGCGAATATTTTACGAGTCTTTTTTAATGGCATGTCAAAAGGCCAAGTGGATGTTATGCATAATAAGGCAAGTTCGGGCGATCAAGTTGCGCGTGTGACCCGTTATAAATATTTTTTCACAAAATGTTCCCGAATCGTCAAGTATCACCTCAGAAGACAAGAACATCATTCTAAAAGCTTATTCTACGCAAAAAGTAGGTTCTGGAGGTAATTTCGAGAGTGGAAATCAAGTTTACGGCAGACGAGAAAAACAGGCCGCATGATATATTTATATTTAACTAAGTTAACACAACAGAAAGACGCTTACCTCATTTTGAAACGAAAATGCTTTACTATTGCGATAAAAACTATCCAGTTAAGCTCGCATATTACACAACATGATGAAACAAACAACGTATTTGCTATTAGAGGCAAAAACCCCTTCCTATTTCATTACGTGCGTGAAGACAAGAAACTCAATCGTGTCAAATTAAACTCCGTTATATTCTAATTCGCTACCCCGCTCAAACGAATATAAAACATTTATCATGTAACAAGCAACCTCAATTGGGGTGTGTCAACACGAGCCGTGTGCGACCCTCTTTATTATGCCTTCATCAACAGAATGGATGGAAACAATACAATAAACAGAATGAAAACCCAGAAATGCACAAAATTACAGCAAGAAAAACAATCCAACAAAATGATCTAAACTATGCTCGTATAACAATCAATCAGTAAAGATACAAAACGTGCTAAACCTTTCGTGTAGCAGCATGCAAAAAAAACAACGTGTAAAAGAAGCCCCTGATCACTGGGTATTTAATTTTGAGGGCGTAGGGACGGTCGTAGGACGCGAATGAATATAAATGAGGACAACTCGAATATATATAGCCTGGCGCTAATGAAGCGACAAAAAACAGCATACCATGTAACACCCCAAAGAAAAGGTTACGTAACCCATGATAAATACATTTATATTCTAATTCGCTACCCCGCTCAAACGAATATAACACATTTATCATGTAACAAGCAACCTCAATTGGGGTGTGTCAACACGAGCCGTGTGCGAACTAAAAGAACGGGAAATGCGGAAAATTAAATACCCAGTGACAACGAAACCGACAACAATGAATGAACACTATCCTTAATGTAACCGTCTTTTGCCTTGTCTGATTTCCAACGGCCGTGTCTTTTAAACAATCTGTCAGGCAGTCGAGCATTAGCAGCAGCAGAGGCACCTCCGGCCCTAAGGCTATGGAGACCATAGTCTTGCTTGGGAAGGCCGATGGAATCGAAAGCACTAAGCACTATCTCCCGCGCTCTAGTATAAGATAGAGGAACAGACCCGCGCAATTTATAGGTTCCGGTACTGCGAAGAAAAACGACAGGGCGAAAAATGAATTCTTCACTGTCTACTGAAAAAGAAGCGGCCGCAAAATATCGTTGAACTAATAAATAAGGACATGTATGCTTGAAGGTCTTAGCGATAACAACCCAAGCCCCGTCCCTGTAAACGTCAGTCTTACTTCGATGAACAAAGACTCTCATAAAAGAATCTTCAAACTGAAAGTCACACCTGCGTAACTGAACCAACTCGTTAAAGCGAAAAAACCCTGCATAACCCAAAAGGCACAAAGTAAGCACACGTAAGTCAGACAAACTAGCTGAAGACGATCCATACTTAGAAACTAAAAGCTGAATAGCCTCGGGGGTCACCGGCTCTTTCTTTTTAACAGGGACACTGAGAAGCCTCTTAGCAGATTCTATTAAAGGTAACACTAACGAGGAATTACAGGGGTCGGGTAGACCTGCCAAATCGTGCACCCACTTGAGCCCATAATGCACTTCGTCAATAGTACTGCAAGAAGAAGATTCTTGAATCAAGCTAAGAAAGAACAATGAAACGTGCACACTAGAAGCGGGAAATATAACAATTTCATTAAACTGAGAGACCCATTTCCTCCACGTATTGAACCCCTTTTCATACTTCCTCGCGGTACTAACGGCTTTGGATTTAAGAAGAACTGCGGGTAGATCTTGAACCAGTACCCGGAGTCGCCCGTCTTCAACCTGTTGAAAATTAGGCTGCAAGGCATCTTTGAGAACTTCTACGAGGATAAGAAGAAAAACATATGGCAAAAATACCTCAATACACGCACTGGGAGTCAATACAGCAATATGCCCCTGGCCAGATGGAAAAATATTTAAGGCCGAGTGAGCCAACTCAAAAAACCACGGTAAACGGTAAGCCACTCGGCGAGCTAGTTTCATGCGAAACGAGGACAAATAACCCGACGAGCGGAATTAAAAACGCACGGGCCAGCATAAAGCCATTCGGCTTGAGAAAACTAAGGCCCCTTAGTGCCAATTCTGACTGCCAACACCGCGCTGTTAAACCTATCTGAACCAATGAGTGAATCTTTGTAACACCCGAGGGCAAAAATCCCTGAGGGGTCGGGAAAATGAATGTACTCAAGGACATACGGTTGAAATTGAATTGCATTTGCGAACAAGAAAGGCCAAAACACGTTAGACGGCCAATAAGGGACGACTAAAGTACCAACCGCACCACATACAAGGAGATGTTGAACCACCCTAGAAATGCAGTGGACGGGAGGGACTAGCCAATTATTCTCTCCATACCAGGAGATTGAAAAAGCGTCAACAGCTTCAGTGCCGGGTACGCGAAACCTAGAATTGAATCTGGGAAGATGGGCGGTGGCTGCATTCGCGAGCCTGTCGACTGTATGTGGGCCCCAAAGGCGGTCCAAGTGTGTAAAGAACTCGGGGGTTGTATACCAATCATCGAAGTCTACAATGTGGCTAATCGCGTCAGCACAAGCATTAAGTTCCCTGGGAACCCACTGGGGAATAAGTGTGACATTGTGAGTTCGACAAAAATAGAAAACATCAAGCGCAATAGAGTGCAATTCTGCACTAGGACTCCCTATCTCCACAACACGAACTGCCCCTTGGCTGTCAGAATGCCACTTTACACACTTACCCCGAACCGAGTCTTTGAACGCACTTAAGGCAAATTGTATAGCCTTAAGTTCTCTCCAGGTAGAGCTCTTAACTGCTTCGCAAGCAGTCTACATACGGTGGGACACCTCGTTAGTGCCCACAACAAAAGCCCCGCAGGCGACGCTGCTAGCATCCGAATAGCTAAACAATAGGGGAGCATCATAAGGCAAAATAGCTCTCGTATTAAGACTAACGATATTGTTTTTCCAGAAAAATATTTCAGAGAGGCAATCATTATGAAGCCCGATGTTAAAACGGGAATCCCAACTACGGCGGGATTCTATGACCTTGTAAAGGAAACGGGTTTTGAGGCGAGTCAGGTTGCCCAAAACTGGCGACATGGACATAACGTGACCTGCGATAACAGCACAATCGCGAGCCGTAACATAAGGTGCGGATAGGAGAAATTGTCAATCAGAGCAACGAATTTACAAATACGTATATCGATAACTAAGTCCCAGTTTAAACCCAACCAAACAAGCGTCTGAGTGGGGGTCCATAGTGATTTGGCGGAATTGGCAACAAACCCCGCACTGCTTAAGGATGATTGCACAAACAATGAATTTTCCTTGGCCATAGGCAGTGAGTCCCCTTTTCCGCACCCATCGTCGAGGAACGCAACAATTTTAATCCCGTTGGACCTCCAAAACTTAACGAGTGGCCTGAGACACTTGGTAAAGACATATGGGGCTGAGCTTAGACCGAACGGAAGTGATGCAAAACAAAAATACCGAACGGTACCAGAAAAAACCCAGGAGAAACCTAGAAAAGTTTGGTGATCCGGGAAAATATCAATATGGTGATATCCGGACTTGAGATCGAAACTGAAAAGGTAGTCGCCCTTATTAACGTATGATAATAAAACTCTCCAATCTTCACACCTAAACTTCTGTTTCCAAACGAAATGATTGACATGACGTAAGTCCAAAATAAGCCTCTTCTTGCCTGAGGACTGTATCGAGACAGAGAGCGGATTCACGACGTGCGGAATAAAGGGTAACTCAACGACGACGTGAGTGTGGACTAATTCAGCGATAGCCGACTCCACGAAAGAAGCGTTATTAAGAGCTGACTGATTGTTAGAAAAACGCGCCTGACAAGGTGTACTAATGAATGGAATCCGATAACCAAATTTAATAGTATCGATAACAAAACTGTTGGCGCCAATAGTGTGCCAATAACCTAAACAGGACCTAAGTATACCCTTAAGTACTGGCAATGCGGAATTCTGTGTAAATTCAAATAGATTGCGATCGTAATCGAAATCGGCTAAAGTAATAGAGTCCCTTTCCCTGAAA
This sequence comes from Montipora foliosa, assembly GCF_036669935.1. Lineage (NCBI taxonomy): Eukaryota > Metazoa > Cnidaria > Anthozoa > Scleractinia > Acroporidae > Montipora > Montipora foliosa. The sequence continues at coordinate 18,029 of NW_027179414.1, read as the reverse complement.
TACTCCAAATAAGAAGGATACATGTCTAATAAATGGACTAAAGCTAATATCTAACCTTGGAGAACAAGCTTTTAATCCTGTGGTCCTATTTACCTCCAATGCCCGAAAAACCAGAAGAACTAGGAAAGGACTGCCCCGAGCTCGAAGATCTGGTTTGAGGATTAACTTGACACTGAGATCTCCAATGACCTTGCTGGCCGCAGGCGAAACAAATATCGCTTGGTCTTGGTTTTCTGAAAGCGCCAAAAGTACGAGAAAAAGGTCTGGAGGATGATGAATGTTGGTCAGCAAAGGCGGTGGTTGTGGTAGAAGATTGGGGTTGTGAATAACCTTGTTTTGATGGCTTCGCTTTCTGTTGTCGTTGGTTGCGTTTACGAAGGGCCCTCTGCTCGGCACGGCGGATACGCTTCTCGTCCTCGGACCCGCTAGCCAGCTCGTCTGATAAATACTCGTTCACCAAATCCCAACCGGCGGCGGACTTATCTGCCAGTCTGATAAGTTTGTTGCGCTTTTTGATGTCAGAGTCTAGTTCTTCCACTTGAGTTTTAACAAGGTCTAATTTTCTCTTCCCGAGAGCAACTGACGCCGACTTCACCTTTTCTGCGAGGTCGGAGTTGAATTGAAACTGTTTCTTATTACCTTCGAATCTAAACGTGATCTTGGATTCTTCTTTAAGCTTTTTGGCCACAGAATCGGTATTGCTGCACGATTCGTCTTGAATATCGCGCTTCAAGGCGCCCAACTTTTTGTCGAAATAATCCTTAAATAGAGAGAACGCGAACGCTATATCACTGGATTCTGAAGACTGGAATGGTACTGAAGCTTCGAGAGATTGAGACGAAGGTTGTTTAGGAAGCGAAGACGGCAAAAGGCCGCTGCTAGAAAAATCTGTGTTCGCTGGAATAACGTCTTCCACATCGGACATAATTTTGAGGGCGTAGGGACGGTCGTAGGACGCGAATGAATATAAATGAGGACAACTCGAATATATATAGCCTGGCGCTAATGAAGCGACAAAAAACAGCATACCATGTAACACCCCAAAGAAAAGGTTACGTAACCCATGATAAATACATTGTCAAAAACGCAACTAAATAAATTTCCCACCGGTGTTCAGCAGCAAACACTTTACTGAAAAACCCTTTACTTGAATTATCAAGCAAAAATGGGCAAGAAGCTTTCTTTCAAATAATATTTGACTAACAAGAATTAGTGAAATTTCCAATTGTTACCGGAAGACTGTACAGAATTGAGAACAAACAAATATAAATAAGCCAGACAACACAGATCCAAGGTGTTCAATTCCTTCTCTGTCTTTGTTAAACCCATAAGTTACTAGAGAATTTTCCATTTGATTTCAGTGTTGTACAAAACACCACACTTGTACAATATTAGAACTACAGCTCACTTTGATTATGGCTCGACGCGGGGCGACAGATTGTTGTCGAAGTGCATTACTCGTCGCTTTTAAGATTCCAGTTTTTTTTTTCACTGCCTGTCTTGTTTATCCAATTTACGTTCCATTTTTTAGCTCCATAAGGGTACATTTTTTTAAAGATCCTCCAAAACGCCATTTGCGTTTCAATCTTCGACGCCATTGCAGGTTAATGAAATATTCTACCTTGTCAAACCAAAGAAATCTACGCCTTTCTACTACCCCCAGAAATCCTACCAAAATACGCGCGGAAGACTCTACGCACAAAGACACTGCTTAGCAAGGGAGTGATAGGAGAGACTTTTCCCGAAACGGAAAAAAAAAGAGAAAACGAACAAATCCCACCCATTTTCCGACTGGGATTGCCATACTGGCAACCCAGTAATGATGCGCTTCATTGCGTCCCATGAGAAGCTGTCTCAGCTTAGCGGCCAAAACTAGTTTGAACTGTATCTTCGCATGGAAATGAGGTTCTGCGGTCGTGGGACCAGAGGCTTTTTTTTTTCGTCCTCGACCGTGAATTTGGAATCGCTGAGCGTTCTCTCCGACCTTGAAAAAGAAATTCCTCTGGCACCCAGGGTACATCAGTGACGGAGAGCTGTGGAAATGATGGCTTCGCGTGAGGCTGCCGACGGCGATTGCCTCACTTTGCTCTAACAATCGAGACAGTAACTCATTTATGTCCTTTTGATTATCTCTTTGCCTTTCCGCTCTGTTTCAATCTCTGGGACCATAAGCAAGACTTGATAGTCTCTCAACGAGGACTCTGTGAGAGGCCATCTACTCAAGTTCATCGCCTTGTTCTCGCCCTTTGGCGTGGTACTGGGTTCCAATCCGCGTATTGCGTGACAAGTTATATTTTATATATGGCACGGCAAGTTTTATATTTTCAAAGTTTTATACATGGCGTGACAAGTTTTATATTTTGTAGCAAGTTTTATGTATTAAGCTAAGATGTTTTACTGAAAAATCAATAAGTTTTATATATGGCAAGAAGTATTTTTTTTATACAAACTGCATTCCATAGCCAAGGGTTGCGTTGCACTGATTGGTAGATTCGAATAGATTCAAATGCTTCGAATACCTTTGGTCTGGTTTCTTGCACCGATCATGTTGAGAAAGCTTTATTATGGTTTTCAGGGTCGCCTTTCTCGGTGAATTTTCAAATGTAGACATCCCTAATCGAGCGGATGCTGGTGTTTTTAAGGACGTTCGCGCCCACAACGTTCCCATGTACAGATTTTTTTTTAACTTGCCACGCAGAAAGGTAATGATCTACTTTTGCCAAAAAGGCAAAAAAAATGGGGGATCACCGTGCTCGTTTTCGAGATCATGAGGTGCACTTATAGAAGATTGCATTATTTAAAGACGATCTTAGCTTACAACTGTCAGCAATAAAAATGCTACATTAGTGAAATTTAGATCAGGTAAACATACTCAATTCAACATAGCTAATATAACTAATCAAACTTTTGCAGCTGATGTCTTTTTCTGAGGTGAAATTGACCTTGAAAAACGATACATATTAGTCTACGGAAAGAAAAATGGGGGTCACCGAGCATTCAAGATAGTAAAATCGCTGCGAAGTTCTCAAAGCGATTGTCTATTCGCACTGTCACGCCATTGCGTGAGCTAAGATACCTTGGGGCTAATCCCCTTAAGCATTTAAAAGTTAAAATTGCATCATAAACTGCCAGCATGGCAAACACTGTGAGCCATCTGAGATAGTTCAATACGGGTGTTATATGTTCGTACTTTCTTGTTCCTCTACGGATTCTGGCCGCAAAGTTCTTTCTAACTTCTGCACATTGGTCTTGCTAGTGTTAGCCCATAGGCAAACAGTTGAACAAAATACAGCTTACTCAATACTAGAGATTTAATAACGTTCTCTAAAGTTCTCGAGTCGAGAAAATGCTTGACCATGTTAATTTAGCATAGTCTAGCCATACAGGTAGACGTGATATTAGTGACGTGTTCATTATAAGCACTGTTTTGATTGCTATGCTAAGCCATTTGCATATGTTAATAATATGCCCTGGGGACTTGAAAATTATGAATATAAAGGTCCACGTTGGGCCCGCCCCTTGCACTCTACTCTAGGCCGCCGTTTAGATCAGATCTAGCGACTTAGCTGGCGCTCCAAAACCCCGTTTTTCCCTCGCTTCATGGCTGAACAAATGCCTGCTCCTCCGCTGCCAAACCAAGTTCAAGATGTTGTTAATGTCGCTCCAGCTCCAGCAGTTCCAGCTCCGGAACCTGTCCTTGCAGCTCCAGTAGCTCAGGTAGAAAACCGGCCTCCCGCGGCAGCCGACAACGTTGCCCAGAACGCACCACCTGAGGTAACTGTTCCGAATTTTTAATCCCTAGCCTGTTTTTAGTTGGTTAAGTACACGTGTTCCTTTTCTTTTTTTTCCGTGGTTTTCTTAGCGGTGTTTACTTTATTTTGGTCGTCACAGTTCATTTCGCCTCGGTTCTAATGGCGGTGGTAGTTTCTGTTGTGCTCGGATTTGTTCTCACCTTTGTGGCTCGTTAGCGCTTTGTAAAGTCCTGCGTGGCCTTAAAGCATGCAATAATCCTGTGTGGAAGATAGTCCTTTGTGGCAGATGAGGCGTGCATATTTTGTCCTTTGTATCTTTGAATGAAATAGTCCTGTGTGGTAACAATGCATACAATGGTCCTATATGACGAATAAACCTGTGACAAAATAGACCTGTGAAATAGTCCTGGGTGGTGATAAGACCTGTGTGGCGATTAGGCCTGGGTGGCAAGTGGCGTATGCAACATTTTCATCTTCTCTGGCCGGAAAAAAAAACAAAAAACAAAAGAGTGAGAGGGAGGACTGTGTGAGAAATAGACCTGTGTGGCAAGGCAGGCGAGGTTTGCAACATTTTCATCTTCTTTAGTAAAAGACAAAAACAAAAGCAAAATAAAGCGTGATAGACCCTTGTGGCTGCAGTTCGTGGAATGAGCCTTGGTTGGCCAAAAAGTAAATGAATAAGTAAATAGATACATAAATAAATAAAATTTAAATGAATTAAAAATAAATGGGTCTGTAGAAATATACCGGTCTGGCAGTATGTGGAATTGTTGGTTCTTGGTGGCTGAAAATAACCCTTCTCTGGATACAAAGGACAAAATATGCACGCCTCATCTGCCACAAAGGACTATCTTCCACACAGGATTATTGCATGCTTTAAGGCCACGCAGGACTTTACAAAGCGCTAACGAGCCACAAAGGTGAGAACAAATCCGAGCACAACAGAAACTACCACCGCCATTAGAACCGAGGCGAAATGAACTGTGACGACCAAAATAAAGTAAACACCGCTAAGAAAACCACGGAAAACAATTAACAATTAACAATTCTCTTAAAACAATTAACCCTTCTCTTTTAATAAGTAGTTTCTTCGAAATACATTTTAAGATAAAAACTAGCGATAAAATGTTTCGACGTTTCGATCTCGCTGAGATCATTTTCAAGTTTGAAAAAAAAATGAATAAAACTTTGCCTGTAAGAAGTAAAATCACACGTGAGAATATTAAAAGTGATAAAAATGTGGAAACATGTACCAAGCGTTACAAAAGGTAAGTGATAAAAACTAAAAAAAGGCTATATAACAATAGGACAAAAAGCTTTACAAAAGAATACATGAAATACTCCGAGCTGAATAACTTTGCACGGATGGAGTCAGACTGCTTGCCCAATTAAAGAAGAGGAACGACATTATTATCACTAAGCCTGATAAAGGTTCAGGAGAGGTAGTAATGGACAAGTCAGATTATGTGCGCTTACTGAAGGAGTCATCAATTAACGACGAAACTAAGTTTAAACCTGTCAGCGCTGAAAGACCTAAAATGAGAGGGAGACCACCAAAGCATTTTCATCCTCTATTTGAGAAAGAGAAGGAATTAACCGCCACCGTAAAAGAATTCTTCCCAAAGATATTGCTGATTCTGTTGTTCAAAAAGGTTCAAGACTTGCCCACCTGTATGGTCTACCAAAGACTCACAAGAAACAACTCGCGATGCGTCCCATACTATCCGCAACAGGTACATATAACTACAAGCTAGCAAAATGGTTGGACGAAACGCTCAAACCTCTGTCAATCAACGACCACACCGTCAGTGATATTGTTGGCTTCGTGGACGATCTACAGAACCTCCAAGTTGATGCTCACAGCATCCTTGTCTCATACGATGTCTCTTCGCTTTTTACTAATGTACCTGTTGATGAGACAATCGAACTTCTGGCCGAAAAAGCATTTAAGGGAGAGTGCTTTAACAAAGAACATAATCTCCACATTACGAAAGCAGATCTAGTAGAACTGTTGAACATTGCCACGAAGAACCAATTGTTTCAGTTTGAGGGAATTTTGTATGAACAAGTGGATGGCGTCGCCATGGGCTCGCCTCTGGGACCCCTGATGGCTAACGCATTCATGTGTAGTATTGAAGAACGACTCCAAGACCAAGGAAAAATGCCTGATTTCTACAAACGTTATGTGGACGACACGTTGAGCATAATGCCTAACGTAGAAACAGCTGAAGCATTTCTATCCACACTGAATGACAGCCATCCTTCAATTAACTTCACCATGGAACTAGCCGCAAACGGCAAACTTCCCTTTCTGGGGGTGGAAATCGTGAAACACATGTCCCGCCCGGAGACAAAGGTGTATAAAAAGCCAACAGATACTGGATTATTACTACATTATCAAAGTCATGTCGATGTGCGATATAAACAGTCACTGCTAAAAACAATGCTGACTCGTGCTTTTAAGCTCTAGCTGGCAACTGTTCCATCTAGAATGTGAAGGTCTCAAGGAGACTTTCTCTCGGCTTCATTACCCAGTCCCACTATTACAATCCGCAATCAGAGATTTTGTTACTGCAAAAGTTTCAGGGGATGTAAGATCCAAACAGACCTGTGACGATAAGAAAGCACCTGTGAGAATAATATTACCATTTAAGGACCAGAGATCAGCGAATTCTGTGCGAAGACAACTTGGAGAATTAAGTCGCAAAATCGAAAAAGATATCCATCCCGTGTACACAAGCCGAAAGATCGGATCTAACATCAAGCCAAAAGAAAACAAACCCCCTATTGTTAACCAACAATGTGTTGTTTACCATTTCAAGTGTGATCTGTGCGATGCGGATTATGTCGGCTACACATGCCGACACCTGTATCAACGCATTGAAGAACATAAGGGATCTGCCATCGGGAAACACGTCAGAGATCAACATGGGAGGGACCCAAGGGACATGTCTCGTAGTTTCAAGATCTTACGGAAGTGCCAGAGCAAATTTGACTGCTTAATTTATGAGATGCTTTTTATAAAGGAACTAAAGCCAACTTTGAACACGCAGTCTGACTCCATCCGTGAAAAGTTATTTTTATAGCTCGGAGTATTTCATGTATTCTTTTGTAAAGCTTTTTGTCCTATTGTTATCTAGCCTTTTTTAGTTTTTATCACTTACCTTCTGTAACGCTTGGTACATGTTTCCACATTTTTATCGCTTTTAATATTCTCACGTGTCATTTTTCTTCTTATAGGCACAGTTTTATTCATTTTTTTTTCCAAACTTGAAAATGACCTTCTCTTTTAAGAAGGAAATTGTGTGATTCTAAGGTTTTGAAATAGAGCTGTTGGCCAAGATGAAATTGAATAATAGTGAGAATTAGAGATTAAAATGCATGCAACCTCCTCGAGTGCTATGTCCATTTTACAAGGTGATTTCCCTCTTGGCCATAGGACTGGGTTAATGTACTGGACAGGCTTAAAAAACTGGAAAAGCACAGCAGGCCACGATCGAAACATCATTACAGAACGTGCGAGAGCTGTTGAAGTCTCCAAACTTCGGTAAGAGCCAGATTATAGATAGTTTACTGACGTTAAAGCTGATCTCCAAGGAAAGGAACCACGCGAAAGCGGGTTTCTATGGCTCTGTATTTCAAGCAATGTCCCAGAAAGCTGCCATCCTGGATGATGACTTCGAACAATACCTGGAAGTTCTCCTTGGAAACAAGGATGATGAGAAAGTTATGTAGCTTATGTCTAAGTCTGAAAAGGCGATGCGGATTTCAAGGCCGAACCGGAGGGATAGTGGGCGTCGTTATGACTGTGGTGGCTATGGCCATTTCCAAGCGACCTGTCCATTTAGGAGGCGTTATGAGTGGAGCCCCCTTTCTCGTCGCCCAAATCCTTCCTTCAGAAGGAGAACTCGTGCCGGTCAGATTGGCAGGGGTCTGCTCTAGACGAAAGTGAATAATTGTTGATATTTAGTTGGAGGCTTGTCAATTTGGAATAAAGAGACGTTGCATAGATATCCTTGTTTTCTGTCATTGAAGTCTGTGTCATGGATTTTTGCATTTAGGCTCTTTTTTAGTCCAACATGTTTAGTCCTACAGGTTTCTTTTGAAGTGTTTTTGTATAGTAGAGTTCATGCCGCATTTCACGAGTGAACCATTTTCTTAGGTTTAAATTTTCTCTGTTGGTTTTCTTTTTATACTTTAATTTCCAATTGAGGGTGAGTGACTCCTATTGGTTTGTGGTTTTTCTCGGTGACCAGTAGACCTTCTGATCCAGGGGTTGTGAAGTTGCTCCCTCCTGATTGGGAATCCCATTTCCTTTTTTATTTTTATTTTCTTCAACCACAGTTTTCTCGGTTTTGTGCAAAAAGGCTAATTGGCCTTCAATGTTTTTCTGTTCTTGTATAGGGCCCTGCAAGAAAGAAACAAAGAGTCGTTCAGACCCAGGGAAATAATTAAAATTTGTTCGCTTTGCAACAAGCAGCTTTGCATCCTAGAACCTGTGAAAACTGGGTTAATATAAATGGGATTCCCATTCAGGAGGAAATGCGACCCACTAGCAGTTGCCTGGGGAGATGTCCTATACTCCGAAGGATAACCCGATCCGCAAAACATTCGCCTTAGAGATCCGGATCAGTTTGTTGCGGGTGGGCTCCACAGGAATCCTGAAGCTTGGGATAGGATATTGGTAGACCACCCCCAGAAGCATACAATCGAGGACTAGGTTCGAAACAAGATTGAAATTTCAAACTTCACTCGACACTTCAAAGGCTCTTTTAAGGGTCAACACTATAGAGTGTTCGCTCATGTGACCAGCAGCCACATTTAAACACTAAAACATAAGGAAGAATTTTCATAAGAATAGAATTCAATTCATTCCTTCAACATGGCCGCTGTTGCTTGTTTCATTCCCCCAACATGGCCGCCGTAACGTCAAGTGAAAACACTCTATTGCTCAGATTTCCCGCCGTCCAAGCAGTTTAGTAAACGCGCCTCTTGTAAAGCGTTTTTGGATTTTGTTTCTAAGGAGATTTTGAAACGCTTAACGACCGGTGCGCTCAGAGTATGGTGAAGAGTGGGTGATGACACTCCGCCCTATCTAGCTCTCCCATTGACCGTAGAGCCAACCAAACCTAGGCTCTGTTTAGATGATAGGTTTTTAAATTTATGGATGACCAACGTGCCTTTCTCACTTGATAGACTTGCTGATGTTCCCCGGTATGTTTATCGAGGATCATATATGACCAAATGTGATGACCATCTTCTCAGACTTATGTTGGCTTCCAGTGGAATGGATTCTGGTTTGTTTGTACTACATTACCTTTTGGGTGGAAAATATTCCCGTATATATACCATACCATCAGCCTGGTAGCGTCGGGCTACCTTCGCGCTTGTGGGATACCATGCTCTTTGTATTTTGATGACCGCCTGAATGGGGAACTTCTCACATGTCAGGGACCCTGGTCGGTTTTGCCAGAAAACAGAGGCCAGGAATACAGATTCAGTGCAGCTATAGCAGCTATCTATTGTGTTCTGTTGCTCCTAGTTGATCTTGGATACACTATCGGCATTACTAAATCTGTGCTGTATCCGACCACCAGTGTAAAGTACCTAGGGTTAACAGTGGATTCTCTAAAGCAAGCATTCATTGTTCCTCGTCGGATGATAGAGGCCTTAGCAGTACTGAGGACAAACATCTTGGGCTGTGAGAAGTACACAAATGTAAAAACCCTGCAGAGATTTCAGGGGAAATGTATCTCGCTTTCTTTAGGCTGTTCCAGCGGACAAGCTCTTCATCCGGGAAATTAGCCATGCCTTTGTATCCGCGAATAGCAACGGTCGGGTGTCTCTTACTCCAGCATTAAAGGAAAAACTGTCTTACTGGCAATTCTTAGACTCTTGGCAAGATTGGTTACCATGGAGGGATGAAAAAGATGTTCGACTCTCTTTGTTCTCTGATGCTTCTGGTTTCGGATGGGCGTGTGTCCTTCACCTCCCAGGTGGTAGTCAGTCCTGCCGTGATTTCTAAAATGACCAGGAGAGGCTTCTAAACATCTCAACCAAGGAAACTCTAGCCTTGGTAAACGCTTTGAAGGCTCTTCCTTCTGGTATCCGAGACTGCCGGGTGGATGCATTGGTTGACAGTAAAGTGCTCATTGATACATGGGAAGGTCAAGGAAGTAAGAAATCACCGGAGCTGACGAGTGTAACTAAGAAATTGTTTTTTGTCATCTCCAGCCGCAATATCCAAATCAGTTTGACCAATGTTCCTTCAAGCGAAAACCCTGCGGATGGGCCTTCACGGAGGCTATCTCGCCTGGATTCCCGCTTAACTAGAAAAGCCTGGGAAAGAGTTGAGAAGGTTTTTGGGGGTCCTGGGGGGGCATTCCTTTGATTTAATGTCTTTAGATTCTAACGTAATGTTGGGAAGAAATGGCCCCCCCCTGCCCCATTTCTCGCCCCACCCTATCCCTCAATCAGCGGGAGTTAACTTGTTCTCTCAAAATCTGCTCGAGTTCGTTTTCCCTCCTTTTGGACTTGTTGGCCCTGTTTTGAAGTTCCTCTACCCTTTCCGCATTCCGTTTACCATAGTTGTTCCCCAGTTAAGCCACTGTTCCTATTGGTGGCCTGAACCGATGACTCGGTCTCAAAGCAGATTTCTCCTGGGTGGATGTGATGCCGCGGGTGTTATTCTTGCTCCCTCTACGGGTAGATACATGCCAGTAACCTGCCCTTGTCCTTTGTGGGCCTTTAGGGTTTCACGGTTTTGATTCTATTCGAGGTATTAGGATTTTTCATTTAAGCCGTTTTTTGCCATCCTTCTTTTCAGACATTGCCAAGGATTCCTAAACTCTTCACTCCCTCGGTGGCATGCCCTTCGTGTTCGTATGAAAATGACGAGATGTTCAAGTTTTGTCAGCAATGTGGCTATAAGCGGAAAAGAGCTCAAAATAATGAAGTGTAGCAACAGTTAAAGAAAGTTGTTGTTCAGAAAAGTATTATCTTTGAACGTGTACAGCAGCTTGCTAGACACCACCAGTCCTCCCGCTATGTCAGATAAAAAAGCGCTCTCGAGCAAGAGCTGTCCAATTTCTTATTTAGCCTGTCCTCGCCGAAATCTATCGACACAGCTCTGCCGACAGACGTGGTTGCTTTCCTGGTATGGAAAGATGGTGGAGGACGAATACGCGTCCATCAACCGGATTGCCAGGGGCGGGCGCCCTGTCAAAGCTCTTTACGTCTTGCTCATGGAACAGTAGATTCTCTTATTCTCGGTTTTCACATGACGTCACGACCGCCATGTTGGTGCCCTAAACAAAGAAAAGGCGGCCATGTTGGTGCCCCGATCAAATCCTCCGGGAATTTAACTCTATTATTATGGAAATGCTTCCTTTTGTTTTCGTTGAAAAACATGGCTGTTGATCACGTGAGTGAAAACCAGCAATAGGCAAATTGAGATCAATTTTCGCAGAAAATGGGAGAGGTGCTGAGTGGCAGCCTCTCATGGGGATTGGTAACCCGGCTTCAGATCGTTCAGTAAAACAGTATCTGGCAAATGTTAGAGAGGAACAGTTGAAGGCAGGGGTGGTTCCGCGCCAGGCAGAGCCTTTCTTCGTTGATGACTTGGCTATGATATCAGAATTCATTCATGCGCGGATTCGAGTGTCCAAGTAGCGTGCCATCTAAGATTTATATCCTTGCGAGGGATCAAGCCGTTTTCAAGTCCCTGTTTTTTGCAGCAGATCGGGCTGCCGATTTTGTTAGGCTTAAAAGCGATTGATATCCTGCGTTTTCCAGACAATTTAGGATTTTCGATTAACCATATTTGGACTAAATCCTTAAGATCGGGCGATGCTCATGTTTTTGCTTTTAGAAGGGGTGAGAATGCAGTTACATGCCCTGTTAAAGGTCTGGAAATGTATTTCAATATTTGTAGGCTCCTCAGAATAATATTTCGAAAGAGGGAAAAATTTCTTTTAAGGCTGTAGAGCCACAGGCAGCCCAGGGTAGATTGAATGAGTATACAAATGCAGAACCTGTTCGTGGTAAATTAACCAGTGATAGTTATACTCTTCATGGTTTTCGAAGCGGAGCGGCGATTTCGTTAGCTCTTGCTGGGGTCTCCTTTCATGAGATTATGGATCATGTTGCCTGGAAAAACAGCAGGACAGCTCTACATTATATTAAGCTAAAACAGGTTGTAAGTCCAGCAGGAGCTGCAGCCAGGCTGGCAGATTTGGATTGTAACACTGGCAAAACCTACATGCGTCTTAATAATCTGGAGGGTTTTTTTCCAGTATTCTAGTAATTCAACCAAGTTATCTCTGTCTTTAGTATCTCATTTATTTAATGGATTGGGCCAGAAGTAGGTTCCCTGTGGCAGTATAATTTGTTTCCGGTGTTTTGGATAAGGATTGGAAGAGAGGTCAATAGATGGAGAAAGGCCCACCTTCAACCGACAGGCTTTTCGACCGTTTGTTTTTGTTATGGACATTCGTATTTCTTATCGCAGCGATCTAATTGGATGAATTTCGGATTCGGGTGGAATTTTCATATATGAAAATTGTTCCGGGGCACACAATGCCTGTCGGTTGAAGGTGGGCCTTTAATAACTTTTCCTTGACAAAGAATAAGGGTGGCATGCTTGGTAGTTAAGTTATTGTCTACTTGCTCTAATATAGCAGATCTCTTTCAGAGCCAACGACAATTTTTTTTTTTGCACTGGGTGTATGCTTGGTCTGACTGTCACAAAAGTCAGCGCAGGGCTTGGGGAAAGCCAGAGCGATTTCCCATACCTTATTTACATTTCACGAATTAACAATTCCCAGGGCAGAATATTATACTATGCTAAGTCATTTGCATATGTTAATAATATGCCCTGGGGACTTGTAAATTATGAATATAAAGGTCCACGTTGGGTCCGCCCCTTACACTCTACTCTAGGCCGCCGTTTAGATCAGATCTAGCGACCCGCCCTCCCACCCCGCGAGGAACCCGGGTTTTTGGAGCGCATCCTCCGGGCTCTTCGTCTGGTTTGGGCTTGTCCCAAGCCACAGCGATATCCCATACCTTATTTACATTTCATGAATAACAATACCCAGGGCCGAATATTATACTAAATTGTTTCTAAAATTCTCCATCGTCTTTCAACGACTTATAACGTGGCATGGGATTGGCACATCGCATTTCAGAAGCACCTCCCAAGAGGCCTTGGCGAAGTTCTTACAGACAGCATTTCCTAAGTATTTGTCTCGATTTTCTTTGCTCGTCAAATCTACAATATCCAAAGGGCAGCTCTTTGGCAAAGCGTCAAGGTCAATCTCGGCAATTCGTAAACCAGTGAGACCTTGCTTCTCTTTCACTGCTTTATAATGTTCTGCAACGGCAAGAGACGTTGTTGCTGAAATGTACTGCGATGCATAGTTATGCCGACCTCCACAGTTAACATGTGATAGGACAGTTTTGGTAGCAAGGGGATTTTTTGCCACAATTCCTACAAGAGGATTCTCGTCAGGTCGCAATACTCGAAAAAGTGTTTTGTCAAATCTACAAAGACTACCATCGACCTTAGCCGAAGAAAGTGACAGTTCAGCCAACTGGTAACCAATGGCATCCAACTGAGACTCCACCGCCATGATGAGCTTTAGAGCAGTCACCACAGGACGAACACTAGCCTTCCAATGTCTCTACGGAAAAATTAAAGTTAAACAAAAGGTTTATGTGGGCTTTAATTGTCTTTAGTTGTACAATTAAATATTGTAAAGGTGGAAATAAAGCCATCACTCGCAAACTGTACCAAGCATTTAAATATCTTGCATTCAGAGGGGCCAAGCAGGGAAAATGCACTCGTTTGAAAAAAAAAATTTCAAAATGGCTTTGATGTGGTCACTCTGTGCAGGCTAGTACAGAAGCATTAAGATTCGGCAAGGCCATCACTCCAAAACTGTACCAAGCATTTAAGGATCTCACATTAAGAAAGCTAAGAGAATTGCGTTAATTTCTGGTAAATAATTTGAATGGAATTATGATCAGATAAACGAAGGTATTATTGACATGGTAAATATTGTTAAAGCTTAAGCTACAAGAGAAAATTACCTCCCAGACTGCACCCATTATTTTGTCTAGCTCGCTTGAAAGATAATAGCCAATAAATGAATACACATTTCCCATGGAATTTTACTAATACAACTTCAGCATTAAAATTAAAGAATACTCATTTCAACTTGAACAGGAAAATTTATAATATTTGCAGTCATTATTGAATGTTCCTTCCCTGCCCTCCTTAAGTTCTACTAGATAACTTTTGTCATACTCTCTAAGAAGTTAAAGAATTTTGGGAGATTTCCAACAAAGAAATAAAAAGGGTAGGTCACCGACTTATTTTTCACTGATGGATATATCCAACGAGTTTTGGTAGGGGGTCGTTTTGGTGCAATCTCGTTCCCAGAGTCTTCGTTCCCCTTGACCAGCGGGTCGGGTTATGACAGACTCTGGGATAATCCGTTTGGATAAAGTTTTTGATTGGTTGAAAGATTGCAACCGATTTCGGTCACGAAGCGACCTCTTGAAGCGACTTTCGCGAGACGCAAGGGGTTTCACAGAATACCGTATGATTGTTAATAATTGTTTGGATTGGTTCGCTGATTAGTTTGGAGCCAAAGCAAAGAGTGAGAATCCATTAAATCTAATGGAATGGAATCGTCTCTCGCTGAGTAATTAAATTGTTTCTTTAAAATGTAGTCATACCGAGTCTTCAAATTATGAATCCATAAGATCTTCTCGTATAGTTACTTACGTACATGTGAGTGTCCTGGAAAGGTGCGAGAACCTTTAGTAGATGAGTTTTTGGGTAGAGAAAGAGTCTCTGATGCAAAGAGAACTCGTTTGGCTTGTGACAGTGATGTTGAACGCTTTGAAAATATCGTGGAAGGCCCGTCTCTCTGGCATGCAAAGCAATCCTTTCGGTAGGTTGAAAATTTTACTCGCATTTCATTTGGGTTCATTATACGGTACTGTTCTCAACCTCCATTGGAAGAAGAGGCCAGATCAGATATAGAGAATCAAATCAATGAAGTGAGATGTACAACTCACATCCAATGGAACTTGGCTTACATTTTAGGAACTTAGAAAAAAATGGAAACTTCAGTTGTTGATTTTGTTTAATATGCAAATACTTAGCTTAACGTTTATGATGAAATTTAAAAAAAAAAAGATCTAATATAAAGCTTTACCATCCTCTATTACTTGTAGCACTTAAAAGTCAGTTACAAAAATGACACCATTCTCTTGAGTAATTAAGTACTTCTTTCTGAAGTACATGTACCTTAGGGATCGGTCAAAAATTAGAGAGGGGGGGGGGGGGGAGGGCTGGTGCAAACATGGGGAGGGCCATGGTTTTTCATGCAAGCACAAAAGGGAGGGTCAAACAATTTGGTGCATGTCATTAAGGGTGGGCCATTATCTTTTATCTACAATTCCTCTGTAGTCACAGTCATTCTTCTGTAAATATAATATGGAACAGATTCTTTATTTGATGACCGTTGAATATAAACATGGGTTTTTAATGACACTTCTTGGTCTAATGTCTAGATCCTCTCCTGATTCAAACAAACAGTATATTGTCAAAATAGAATTTAAAATATATCTTTTCAACGATTAATAAAGTGATGTAAACTAATTACTTAACAGCTTGATAATGATCACTGCTCTAGATCTGATTCACTTTCACTTCCGGTACTTTCACTTTGATGGTCTTCTGTGATAGAAAGTTGCCCATTTTCTTTCAAAAGACCTGGAATGTACTCTTCTATGGTAGAAAGTCAACATTTTTTCTGCACCTGGAATGGGGAGGGTCTCCCCAAAACTGGTAAGCCAAAATAAAAATGCACCAGCCCTCCCCTCCCTCTAATTTTTGACCGGTCCCGTAACATACTACTAAATGTCATAAGGAGTTTTTTCCCGTAATTGCTCAGGCCCTTTTTTGAATTAATTCCAGCTTATAGTGATTTCTCCAGTGGATAGCACTATCCACCCTTCAAACAACTGGGGCCAGAACTCATACAGTCAACCAAACTTTTAAGTCTCAAACACTTGACCACTGTGGCTTCAATAAGCAAATTATAATCGCCACTCTACATATTATCTATCCAAATTGCCACAGTTATTTAGATGCCCTTAATATTACCAACCTTAGCAGCCTGAAAGAAAGACAAACTCAGCTCTGCTGTAAATATATTTGGAAGATGTCTCAAAGTGATCATCCCATTAACTTCCTCCTACCGAAAACTGCAACTAGCGGACATAGTTACGACCTGCGGTCCTGGATAGTGATTTATTTGGCTGATAGCGCTATCCATCATTTGAACAACTAGGGCCTGGTGGGTAGCGCTATCCACTTTTTGAACAACTGAGGCCAGGTCTTTATCCAACCTCTCTTCTATGCCTCCTTTGTCGTTGAGGACACTTTTCTCTGCCTCCTTTGTCCTCAGCGACAAAGGAGGCAGAGAAAAGAGACCCTGGGAACGAGGTTGGTCTTGATCATCTCTCAGTTTTCTCGAACTTTAATCCATGTTGCCTCTCTATGTACCCGCCCACAACTTAATACTGGCAAATGTGTGATAGACAAATCTTTGATCGGTTATAGCTGTAGCATCCCATTTAATGGAAGGGACAAAGTTATTGACTGCTTAATCCATTGACACCTCAAACGCCCTAGGATGACCCCAGTTGACAACTAGAATCTCCCTAGCATTAGACAGTAAAATCTGTCAAGTCTCACTCCCAGGGGTCAATGGGTTAAAGGGGATCAGTGATACCCCTTGTTACTCTACAGAAAACTGAGCTATTAAAGTGCTGCAGTCAATGAACTACCTGGCTGATTTAATTTCATTATCTAGACACAGACTTTATCCTTTTACAGTATGTTTGGGAGCAACTTTACAGCAGCCTATATTTCCAGTAAATTATAACTATTTTGTGAAACAAAAGCAGAAGGTAGCATTGCAGACTGTGCAGTATTTCTAGTCACTTGAGAACGTATTCCACACATCCCCTCAATTTAAATTTTGTCAGTTGACGGTAAAGTTTGTCAGTAAATTATACTGTCTATTTTGAAGTCAGACTGACTTCTTCATGTTGGTATGTACAGTTGTCAACAGTTTCTAATGTAATTTATTTTTTATGCCAGCAAAAGAAACGTTTAGGTTCAAGGTTGTACACAAGTATCTGTTCCTGTTTGGAGTGTTAAAATCAACAGTCTTACCCTTAACAAAACAAACTATACTTTCAGTATACAGACGAACCTCTCTAATACGGACACCAAAGGGACAGAGCAAAGTGTCCATATTAGAGAGGTGTGCGTTGTATAGAGGTCATGAATATTACATCACTTCAAAGACTCCATTGATGGTATTAAGTGTTCTTTAAATCAAAACTGGCCCAAACAAGTCTTTGAGGTGCATAATGGACAGCACAAATCGTTACAATACAAGCTGTACAATTCCAAAAACATATGGCAAACTATAATACAGTTTCCGAGCAGTAACATAACAGAACAGTAACAAGTGTAGCGAACACTAACATACAGTAGAGTATTTAATGAAAGTTCTTTGTTAATGAGTCATTTTGCGTTAAAGAAGTAGATGTGATGTTCTTCTGAACAGCATTCCCTAGTCGTTTTTTGACATACAACGACTGAGCTTTTGAAATAATCTTGCATACAATGTAACTCATCAGCCAAATTTGATTCAATGACGGGAAGGAAAGAGGGAGAAAAAGGAAAGCAGTAACTGGAGAAGCTTCAAATAATAAGAAATCTTGATGATAAATGGCAATGACATGTCGATATATAATTTTTACTGATTGAAAACAAATGATACTGTTATCGTATGAACAATGAAACAATAATTGATTACACTTAATGATAACGACAAACAGGAAATCCTATTGAATAAGAACTGTCGTCATTGGAGTGTCCGTAATAAAGAGGTTAAGTTTTTATGAATTTTCTCTCTGGGGCCGAGATTTCGTGTCCGACATCCGTATTATAGAGGGTCCTTATTATAGAGGTTATTTTTACAAAGAATGTATGGGCATTTTCTCGGGACCAAGTGAACTGTCCGTATTAGAGAGGTGTCCGTAAGGAGAGGTTCGACTGTACACAGTATGTACCTGAAGTATACTACACTGGGTATACTAGAGGTATACTATATGTATACTTTTAGTATACACTTGATGTATACTTTTTGTATTAGTAATTTGGAACAACTTGAAGTACACAAA
>NW_027179413.1:0-23721 GCF_036669935.1 Montipora foliosa | reverse complement strand
AAAACGTTCGTTTTAGCCTCTAAATAACACATTTATGAAAACTCCTATTTTGCAGTGTTTGCAGCAGTTTTCCAGTAAAAACAGCATAAACGTTTATCATGACCAATTTGTAAAAAAGTTAAAATTACAGTGCCAGTGCAAAATTGTGCAAAACGTTCGTTTTAGCCTCTAAATAACACGTTTTATGAAAACTGCTATTTTGCAGTGTTTGCAGCAGTTTTCCAGTAAAAACAGCAAAAACGTTTATCATGACCAATTTTAAAAAAGTTAAAATTACAGTGCCAGTGCAAAATTGTGCAAAACGTTCGTTTTAGCCTCTAAATAACACGTTTTATGAAAACTGCTATTTTGCAGTGTTTGCAGCAGTTTTCCAGTAAAAACAGCAAAAACGTTTATCATGACCAATTTTTAAAAAAGTTAAAATTACAGTGCCAGTGCAAAATTGTGCAAAACGTTCGTTTTAGCCTCTAAATAACACGTTTTATGAAAACTGCTATTTTGCAGTGTTTGCAGCAGTTTTCCAGTAAAAACAGCAAAAACGTTTATCATGACCAATTTTTAAAAAAGTTAAAATTACAGTGCCAGTGCAAAATTGTGCAAAACGTTCGTTTTAGCCTCTAAATAACACGTTTTATGAAAACTGCTATTTTGCAGTGTTTGCAGCAGTTTTCCAGTAAAAACAGCAAAAACGTTTATCATGACCAATTTTTAAAAAAGTTAAAATTACAGTGCCAGTGCAAAATTGTGCAAAACGTTCGTTTTAGCCTCTAAATAACACGTTTTATGAAAACTGCTATTTTGCAGTGTTTGCAGCAGTTTTCCAGTAAAAACAGCAAAAACGTTTATCATGACCAATTTTTAAAAAAGTTAAAATTACAGTGCCAGTGCAAAATTGTGCAAAACGTTCGTTTTAGCCTCTAAATAACACGTTTTATGAAAACTGCTATTTTGCAGTGTTTGCAGCAGTTTTCCAGTAAAAACAGCAAAAACGTTTATCATGACCAATTTTTAAAAAAGTTAAAATTACAGTGCCAGTGCAAAATTGTGCAAAACGTTCGTTTTAGCCTCTAAATAACACGTTTTATGAAAACTGCTATTTTGCAGTGTTTGCAGCAGTTTTCCAGTAAAAACAGCAAAAACGTTTATCATGACCAATTTTAAAAAAGTTAAAATTACAGTGCCAGTGCAAAATTGTGCAAAACGTTCGTTTTAGCCTCTAAATAACACGTTTTATGAAAACTGCTATTTTGCAGTGTTTGCAGCAGTTTTCCAGTAAAAACAGCAAAAACGTTTATCATGACCAATTTTTAAAAAAGTTAAAATTACAGTGCCAGTGCAAAATTGTGCAAAACGTTCGTTTTAGCCTCTAAATAACACGTTTTATGAAAACTGCTATTTTGCAGTGTTTGCAGCAGTTTTCCAGTAAAAACAGCAAAAACGTTTATCATGACCAATTTTTAAAAAAGTTAAAATTACAGTGCCAGTGCAAAATTGTGCAAAACGTTCGTTTTAGCCTCTAAATAACACGTTTTATGAAAACTGCTATTTTGCAGTGTTTGCAGCAGTTTTCCAGTAAAAACAGCAAAAACGTTTATCATGACCAATTTTTAAAAAAGTTAAAATTACAGTGCCAGTGCAAAATTGTGCAAAACGTTCGTTTTAGCCTCTAAATAACACGTTTTATGAAAACTGCTATTTTGCAGTGTTTGCAGCAGTTTTCCAGTAAAAACAGCAAAAACGTTTATCATGACCAATTTTTAAAAAAGTTAAAATTACAGTGCCAGTGCAAAATTGTGCAAAACGTTCGTTTTAGCCTCTAAATAACACGTTTTATGAAAACTGCTATTTTGCAGTGTTTGCAGCAGTTTTCCAGTAAAAACAGCAAAAACGTTTATCATGACCAATTTTTAAAAAAGTTAAAATTACAGTGCCAGTGCAAAATTGTGCAAAACGTTCGTTTTAGCCTCTAAATAACACGTTTTATGAAAACTGCTATTTTGCAGTGTTTGCAGCAGTTTTCCAGTAAAAACAGCAAAAACGTTTATCATGACCAATTTTTAAAAAAGTTAAAATTACAGTGCCAGTGCAAAATTGTGCAAAACGTTCGTTTTAGCCTCTAAATAACACGTTTTATGAAAACTGCTATTTTGCAGTGTTTGCAGCAGTTTTCCAGTAAAAACAGCAAAAACGTTTATCATGACCAATTTTTAAAAAAGTTAAAATTACAGTGCCAGTGCAAAATTGTGCAAAACGTTCGTTTTAGCCTCTAAATAACACGTTTTATGAAAACTGCTATTTTGCAGTGTTTGCAGCAGTTTTCCAGTAAAAACAGCAAAAACGTTTATCATGACCAATTTTTAAAAAAGTTAAAATTACAGTGCCAGTGCAAAATTGTGCAAAACGTTCGTTTTAGCCTCTAAATAACACGTTTTATGAAAACTGCTATTTTGCAGTGTTTGCAGCAGTTTTCCAGTAAAAACAGCAAAAACGTTTATCATGACCAATTTTAAAAAAGTTAAAATTACAGTGCCAGTGCAAAATTGTGCAAAACGTTCGTTTTAGCCTCTAAATAACACGTTTTATGAAAACTGCTATTTTGCAGTGTTTGCAGCAGTTTTCCAGTAAAAACAGCAAAAACGTTTATCATGACCAATTTTTAAAAAAGTTAAAATTACAGTGCCAGTGCAAAATTGTGCAAAACGTTCGTTTTAGCCTCTAAATAACACGTTTTATGAAAACTGCTATTTTGCAGTGTTTGCAGCAGTTTTCCAGTAAAAACAGCAAAAACGTTTATCATGACCAATTTTTAAAAAAGTTAAAATTACAGTGCCAGTGCAAAATTGTGCAAAACGTTCGTTTTAGCCTCTAAATAACACGTTTTATGAAAACTGCTATTTTGCAGTGTTTGCAGCAGTTTTCCAGTAAAAACAGCAAAAACGTTTATCATGACCAATTTTTAAAAAAGTTAAAATTACAGTGCCAGTGCAAAATTGTGCAAAACGTTCGTTTTAGCCTCTAAATAACACGTTTTATGAAAACTGCTATTTTGCAGTGTTTGCAGCAGTTTTCCAGTAAAAACAGCAAAAACGTTTATCATGACCAATTTTTAAAAAAGTTAAAATTACAGTGCCAGTGCAAAATTGTGCAAAACGTTCGTTTTAGCCTCTAAATAACACGTTTTATGAAAACTGCTATTTTGCAGTGTTTGCAGCAGTTTTCCAGTAAAAACAGCAAAAACGTTTATCATGACCAATTTTTAAAAAAGTTAAAATTACAGTGCCAGTGCAAAATTGTGCAAAACGTTCGTTTTAGCCTCTAAATAACACGTTTTATGAAAACTGCTATTTTGCAGTGTTTGCAGCAGTTTTCCAGTAAAAACAGCAAAAACGTTTATCATGACCAATTTTTAAAAAAGTTAAAATTACAGTGCCAGTGCAAAATTGTGCAAAACGTTCGTTTTAGCCTCTAAATAACACGTTTTATGAAAACTGCTATTTTGCAGTGTTTGCAGCAGTTTTCCAGTAAAAACAGCAAAAACGTTTATCATGACCAATTTTTAAAAAAGTTAAAATTACAGTGCCAGTGCAAAATTGTGCAAAACGTTCGTTTTAGCCTCTAAATAACACGTTTTATGAAAACTGCTATTTTGCAGTGTTTGCAGCAGTTTTCCAGTAAAAACAGCAAAAACGTTTATCATGACCAATTTTTAAAAAAGTTAAAATTACAGTGCCAGTGCAAAATTGTGCAAAACGTTCGTTTTAGCCTCTAAATAACACGTTTTATGAAAACTGCTATTTTGCAGTGTTTGCAGCAGTTTTCCAGTAAAAACAGCAAAAACGTTTATCATGACCAATTTTTAAAAAAGTTAAAATTACAGTGCCAGTGCAAAATTGTGCAAAACGTTCGTTTTAGCCTCTAAATAACACGTTTTATGAAAACTGCTATTTTGCAGTGTTTGCAGCAGTTTTCCAGTAAAAACAGCAAAAACGTTTATCATGACCAATTTTTAAAAAAGTTAAAATTACAGTGCCAGTGCAAAATTGTGCAAAACGTTCGTTTTAGCCTCTAAATAACACGTTTTATGAAAACTGCTATTTTGCAGTGTTTGCAGCAGTTTTCCAGTAAAAACAGCAAAAACGTTTATCATGACCAATTTTTAAAAAAGTTAAAATTACAGTGCCAGTGCAAAATTGTGCAAAACGTTCGTTTTAGCCTCTAAATAACACGTTTTATGAAAACTGCTATTTTGCAGTGTTTGCAGCAGTTTTCCAGTAAAAACAGCAAAAACGTTTATCATGACCAATTTTTAAAAAAGTTAAAATTACAGTGCCAGTGCAAAATTGTGCAAAACGTTCGTTTTAGCCTCTAAATAACACGTTTTATGAAAACTGCTATTTTGCAGTGTTTGCAGCAGTTTTCCAGTAAAAACAGCAAAAACGTTTATCATGACCAATTTTTAAAAAAGTTAAAATTACAGTGCCAGTGCAAAATTGTGCAAAACGTTCGTTTTAGCCTCTAAATAACACGTTTTATGAAAACTGCTATTTTGCAGTGTTTGCAGCAGTTTTCCAGTAAAAACAGCAAAAACGTTTATCATGACCAATTTTAAAAAAGTTAAAATTACAGTGCCAGTGCAAAATTGTGCAAAACGTTCGTTTTAGCCTCTAAATAACACGTTTTATGAAAACTGCTATTTTGCAGTGTTTGCAGCAGTTTTCCAGTAAAAACAGCAAAAACGTTTATCATGACCAATTTTTAAAAAAGTTAAAATTACAGTGCCAGTGCAAAATTGTGCAAAACGTTCGTTTTAGCCTCTAAATAACACGTTTTATGAAAACTGCTATTTTGCAGTGTTTGCAGCAGTTTTCCAGTAAAAACAGCAAAAACGTTTATCATGACCAATTTTTAAAAAAGTTAAAATTACAGTGCCAGTGCAAAATTGTGCAAAACGTTCGTTTTAGCCTCTAAATAACACGTTTTATGAAAACTGCTATTTTGCAGTGTTTGCAGCAGTTTTCCAGTAAAAACAGCAAAAACGTTTATCATGACCAATTTTTAAAAAAGTTAAAATTACAGTGCCAGTGCAAAATTGTGCAAAACGTTCGTTTTAGCCTCTAAATAACACGTTTTATGAAAACTGCTATTTTGCAGTGTTTGCAGCAGTTTTCCAGTAAAAACAGCAAAAACGTTTATCATGACCAATTTTTAAAAAAGTTAAAATTACAGTGCCAGTGCAAAATTGTGCAAAACGTTCGTTTTAGCCTCTAAATAACACGTTTTATGAAAACTGCTATTTTGCAGTGTTTGCAGCAGTTTTCCAGTAAAAACAGCAAAAACGTTTATCATGACCAATTTTTAAAAAAGTTAAAATTACAGTGCCAGTGCAAAATTGTGCAAAACGTTCGTTTTAGCCTCTAAATAACACGTTTTATGAAAACTGCTATTTTGCAGTGTTTGCAGCAGTTTTCCAGTAAAAACAGCAAAAACGTTTATCATGACCAATTTTTAAAAAAGTTAAAATTACAGTGCCAGTGCAAAATTGTGCAAAACGTTCGTTTTAGCCTCTAAATAACACGTTTTATGAAAACTGCTATTTTGCAGTGTTTGCAGCAGTTTTCCAGTAAAAACAGCAAAAACGTTTATCATGACCAATTTTTAAAAAAGTTAAAATTACAGTGCCAGTGCAAAATTGTGCAAAACGTTCGTTTTAGCCTCTAAATAACACGTTTTATGAAAACTGCTATTTTGCAGTGTTTGCAGCAGTTTTCCAGTAAAAACAGCAAAAACGTTTATCATGACCAATTTTTAAAAAAGTTAAAATTACAGTGCCAGTGCAAAATTGTGCAAAACGTTCGTTTTAGCCTCTAAATAACACGTTTTATGAAAACTGCTATTTTGCAGTGTTTGCAGCAGTTTTCCAGTAAAAACAGCAAAAACGTTTATCATGACCAATTTTAAAAAAGTTAAAATTACAGTGCCAGTGCAAAATTGTGCAAAACGTTCGTTTTAGCCTCTAAATAACACGTTTTATGAAAACTGCTATTTTGCAGTGTTTGCAGCAGTTTTCCAGTAAAAACAGCAAAAACGTTTATCATGACCAATTTTAAAAAAGTTAAAATTACAGTGCCAGTGCAAAATTGTGCAAAACGTTCGTTTTAGCCTCTAAATAACACGTTTTATGAAAACTGCTATTTTGCAGTGTTTGCAGCAGTTTTCCAGTAAAAACAGCAAAAACGTTTATCATGACCAATTTTTAAAAAAGTTAAAATTACAGTGCCAGTGCAAAATTGTGCAAAACGTTCGTTTTAGCCTCTAAATAACACGTTTTATGAAAACTGCTATTTTGCAGTGTTTGCAGCAGTTTTCCAGTAAAAACAGCAAAAACGTTTATCATGACCAATTTTTAAAAAAGTTAAAATTACAGTGCCAGTGCAAAATTGTGCAAAACGTTCGTTTTAGCCTCTAAATAACACGTTTTATGAAAACTGCTATTTTGCAGTGTTTGCAGCAGTTTTCCAGTAAAAACAGCAAAAACGTTTATCATGACCAATTTTTAAAAAAGTTAAAATTACAGTGCCAGTGCAAAATTGTGCAAAACGTTCGTTTTAGCCTCTAAATAACACGTTTTATGAAAACTGCTATTTTGCAGTGTTTGCAGCAGTTTTCCAGTAAAAACAGCAAAAACGTTTATCATGACCAATTTTTAAAAAAGTTAAAATTACAGTGCCAGTGCAAAATTGTGCAAAACGTTCGTTTTAGCCTCTAAATAACACGTTTTATGAAAACTGCTATTTTGCAGTGTTTGCAGCAGTTTTCCAGTAAAAACAGCAAAAACGTTTATCATGACCAATTTTTAAAAAAGTTAAAATTACAGTGCCAGTGCAAAATTGTGCAAAACGTTCGTTTTAGCCTCTAAATAACACGTTTTATGAAAACTGCTATTTTGCAGTGTTTGCAGCAGTTTTCCAGTAAAAACAGCAAAAACGTTTATCATGACCAATTTTTAAAAAAGTTAAAATTACAGTGCCAGTGCAAAATTGTGCAAAACGTTCGTTTTAGCCTCTAAATAACACGTTTTATGAAAACTGCTATTTTGCAGTGTTTGCAGCAGTTTTCCAGTAAAAACAGCAAAAACGTTTATCATGACCAATTTTTAAAAAAGTTAAAATTACAGTGCCAGTGCAAAATTGTGCAAAACGTTCGTTTTAGCCTCTAAATAACACGTTTTATGAAAACTGCTATTTTGCAGTGTTTGCAGCAGTTTTCCAGTAAAAACAGCAAAAACGTTTATCATGACCAATTTTAAAAAAGTTAAAATTACAGTGCCAGTGCAAAATTGTGCAAAACGTTCGTTTTAGCCTCTAAATAACACGTTTTATGAAAACTGCTATTTTGCAGTGTTTGCAGCAGTTTTCCAGTAAAAACAGCAAAAACGTTTATCATGACCAATTTTTAAAAAAGTTAAAATTACAGTGCCAGTGCAAAATTGTGCAAAACGTTCGTTTTAGCCTCTAAATAACACGTTTTATGAAAACTGCTATTTTGCAGTGTTTGCAGCAGTTTTCCAGTAAAAACAGCAAAAACGTTTATCATGACCAATTTTTAAAAAAGTTAAAATTACAGTGCCAGTGCAAAATTGTGCAAAACGTTCGTTTTAGCCTCTAAATAACACGTTTTATGAAAACTGCTATTTTGCAGTGTTTGCAGCAGTTTTCCAGTAAAAACAGCAAAAACGTTTATCATGACCAATTTTAAAAAAGTTAAAATTACAGTGCCAGTGCAAAATTGTGCAAAACGTTCGTTTTAGCCTCTAAATAACACGTTTTATGAAAACTGCTATTTTGCAGTGTTTGCAGCAGTTTTCCAGTAAAAACAGCAAAAACGTTTATCATGACCAATTTTTAAAAAAGTTAAAATTACAGTGCCAGTGCAAAATTGTGCAAAACGTTCGTTTTAGCCTCTAAATAACACGTTTTATGAAAACTGCTATTTTGCAGTGTTTGCAGCAGTTTTCCAGTAAAAACAGCAAAAACGTTTATCATGACCAATTTTTAAAAAAGTTAAAATTACAGTGCCAGTGCAAAATTGTGCAAAACGTTCGTTTTAGCCTCTAAATAACACGTTTTATGAAAACTGCTATTTTGCAGTGTTTGCAGCAGTTTTCCAGTAAAAACAGCAAAAACGTTTATCATGACCAATTTTTAAAAAAGTTAAAATTACAGTGCCAGTGCAAAATTGTGCAAAACGTTCGTTTTAGCCTCTAAATAACACGTTTTATGAAAACTGCTATTTTGCAGTGTTTGCAGCAGTTTTCCAGTAAAAACAGCAAAAACGTTTATCATGACCAATTTTTAAAAAAGTTAAAATTACAGTGCCAGTGCAAAATTGTGCAAAACGTTCGTTTTAGCCTCTAAATAACACGTTTTATGAAAACTGCTATTTTGCAGTGTTTGCAGCAGTTTTCCAGTAAAAACAGCAAAAACGTTTATCATGACCAATTTTTAAAAAAGTTAAAATTACAGTGCCAGTGCAAAATTGTGCAAAACGTTCGTTTTAGCCTCTAAATAACACGTTTTATGAAAACTGCTATTTTGCAGTGTTTGCAGCAGTTTTCCAGTAAAAACAGCAAAAACGTTTATCATGACCAATTTTAAAAAAGTTAAAATTACAGTGCCAGTGCAAAATTGTGCAAAACGTTCGTTTTAGCCTCTAAATAACACGTTTTATGAAAACTGCTATTTTGCAGTGTTTGCAGCAGTTTTCCAGTAAAAACAGCAAAAACGTTTATCATGACCAATTTTTAAAAAAGTTAAAATTACAGTGCCAGTGCAAAATTGTGCAAAACGTTCGTTTTAGCCTCTAAATAACACGTTTTATGAAAACTGCTATTTTGCAGTGTTTGCAGCAGTTTTCCAGTAAAAACAGCAAAAACGTTTATCATGACCAATTTTAAAAAAGTTAAAATTACAGTGCCAGTGCAAAATTGTGCAAAACGTTCGTTTTAGCCTCTAAATAACACGTTTTATGAAAACTGCTATTTTGCAGTGTTTGCAGCAGTTTTCCAGTAAAAACAGCAAAAACGTTTATCATGACCAATTTTTAAAAAAGTTAAAATTACAGTGCCAGTGCAAAATTGTGCAAAACGTTCGTTTTAGCCTCTAAATAACACGTTTTATGAAAACTGCTATTTTGCAGTGTTTGCAGCAGTTTTCCAGTAAAAACAGCAAAAACGTTTATCATGACCAATTTTAAAAAAGTTAAAATTACAGTGCCAGTGCAAAATTGTGCAAAACGTTCGTTTTAGCCTCTAAATAACACGTTTTATGAAAACTGCTATTTTGCAGTGTTTGCAGCAGTTTTCCAGTAAAAACAGCAAAAACGTTTATCATGACCAATTTTTAAAAAAGTTAAAATTACAGTGCCAGTGCAAAATTGTGCAAAACGTTCGTTTTAGCCTCTAAATAACACGTTTTATGAAAACTGCTATTTTGCAGTGTTTGCAGCAGTTTTCCAGTAAAAACAGCAAAAACGTTTATCATGACCAATTTTTAAAAAAGTTAAAATTACAGTGCCAGTGCAAAATTGTGCAAAACGTTCGTTTTAGCCTCTAAATAACACGTTTTATGAAAACTGCTATTTTGCAGTGTTTGCAGCAGTTTTCCAGTAAAAACAGCAAAAACGTTTATCATGACCAATTTTTAAAAAAGTTAAAATTACAGTGCCAGTGCAAAATTGTGCAAAACGTTCGTTTTAGCCTCTAAATAACACGTTTTATGAAAACTGCTATTTTGCAGTGTTTGCAGCAGTTTTCCAGTAAAAACAGCAAAAACGTTTATCAAGACCAATTTTTAAACAAGTTAAAATTACAGTGCCAGTGCAAAATTGTGCAAAACGTTCGTTTTAGCCTCTAAATAACACGTTTTATGAAAACTGCTATTTTGCAGTGTTTGCAGCAGTTTTCCAGTAAAAACAGCAAAAACGTTTATCATGACCAATTTTTAAAAAAGTTAAAATTACAGTGCCAGTGCAAAATTGTGCAAAACGTTCGTTTTAGCCTCTAAATAACACGTTTTATGAAAACTGCTATTTTGCAGTGTTTGCAGCAGTTTTCCAGTAAAAACAGCAAAAACGTTTATCATGACCAATTTTTAAACAAGTTAAAATTACAGTGCCAGTGCAAAATTGTGCAAAACGTTCGTTTTAGCCTCTAAATAACACGTTTTATGAAAACTGCTATTTTGCAGTGTTTGCAGCAGTTTTCCAGTAAAAACAGCAAAAACGTTTATCATGACCAATTTTTAAAAAGTTAAAATTACAGTGCCAGTGCAAAATTGTGCAAAACGTTCGTTTTAGCCTCTAAATAACACGTTTTATAAAAACTGCTATTTTGCAGTGTTTGCAGCAGTTTTCCAGTAAAAACCGCAAAAACGTTTATCATGACCAATTTTAAAAAAGTTAAAATTACAGTGCCAGTGCAAAATTGTGCAAAACGTTCGTTTTAGCCTCTAAATAACACGTTTTATAAAACCTGCTATTTTGCAGTGTTTGCAGCAGTTTTCCAGTAAAAACAGCAAAAACGTTTATCATGACCAATTTTTAAAAAAGTTAAAATTACAGTGCCAGTGCAAAATTGTGCAAAACGTTCGTTTTAGCGTCTAAATAACACGTTTTATGAAAACTGCTATTTTGCAGTGTTTGCAGCAGTTTTCCAGTAAAAACAGCAAAAACGTTTATCATGACCAATTTTTAAAAAAGTTAAAATTACACTGCCAGTGCAAAATTGTGCAAAACGTTCGTTTTAGCGTCTAAATAACGCGTTTTATGAAAACTGCTATTTTGTAGTGTTTGCAGCAGTTTTCCAGTAAAAACAGCAAAAACGTTTATCATGACACTACGACAGCTGTGATTGCCAAAACCCACACTCACTCTCTTGGGGGTCAAAACGCACGAATTCTATAGGGGTAAAAAAGCACATTCTGCAACCATTAGGGGTAAAAACGCACTGCAAATACTGGGGGTCAAAACGCACAAAGAAAATCCAATCGAGCCCCAAAGGGGCATAATTGCACAAAAACTAAAATTAGTCAAAATGTATTGTTAACTCTTCAATCAACTTACGTTTTTTCTCACTGATCTGTTCTAGAGCAGCTTCTTTATCATTGTTAGCATATCTTGCCATTGTCTTATATCGCTTACCAAAGATTACATTGTCGAAATATAGATACTTATCATTTTCATTGTCTTTTATTTTTATTTTGTCATCTAATTTAGCAATACGTTCTTCTAACTGTTTTTGATTTTCCATTTGTACTTTGAATTGAACCTTTTTCGGTTTTAATGGATTTGCTTTTACGTTCAGCAATAATTCACCACATTTTTCAGCATAATCTTGTATGTAAGCATTTTCTATTTTTTCTAAACTTTTTTTGTCGTTTGTTGGCGCTTTAATGATCAGTTCAATCACAGGCTTTTTCTTCCTGTATTTATATATTTGGCTTTTGCGGTCCTTCAGGTGTCGATTTAATCGTGTTGCCAAATCCTCGCACGTTGATCCAATGTAAACCTTGTCGTCAACAAGCACTTTGTATATTTTGCCTTCACTATACAGACTGTTGAATTTGGCATTGGTCAATTCTAAACATGGCATTGTACGATTTTTATATTTGTTGTTCAAATCTTTGTTGTCAAGATGAATATATTCGAATTTGGTGGTTCTGCTCAAAGCAGTGTACAATAGTTTTTTGTCCATTCTATTGACATCATAAATGTTGTAAGGTTCATCAATATCTGCTCCTTGGCATTTATGAGCGGTTACACAAAAACTTGGAATGAAACACCGAGAAAATGTTTTCAAGTCAAACTCTACTCCATTAATCCAGAATGAATCTTCCGATACATCTTCCACCAAAAACTCCATTGTATTAAATATTTTATGTTCCTTGATGTTATCAGTTGCAATAACAGGCATTCCAGCACACACTTTATACGTTTCCTTTTTGTCATTGTACGTAAACTCAACATTTTCGTATTCCTTGCCCTCCACAAACTTGTCACAACATTGAGTATTTACTTCGATCCTTGTTTTGTTTAAATAACATATGTTTTTGTACAATTTTCGTGTCATAGAGAAGTTTTTTGCCAATTTGCCTTTCTTCAAGAATCCATCGAGCACAATGTGCGTTTTTTTGTCATATCGACATGAATCCTCGATATATTTCAATGTTGCATTTTTGGGGCACATTTGTCTGACAGACGCAGATTTGAGATAGTCATAGCATATTTTACTGCCAGATTCAACGGGAGAACATTGATTTGGATCACCAAACATGTAGACCTCGATACCGTACAACAAGAAGGCTTTGTAAATTAATGTCATCCACTTGTTTGGTACCATTGAAAATTCTTCCACAAAGACTGTTTTGTCTTTCAAACTCTTGAGATTTGTTTCTGTTGTCATGCCATTCCATTCACAAAAATAAGAATCAAATGTATGACAAATAGCGTCGGGATCAATTTTGTTTTTTTCTGCACGTGTTTTAATTTCTTCAACATATGACCGAAAGTTTTTGTTTTTGCTACTCATCTTAACCGGTAATCCTTCAAACGGTTTACTAGAATCGCATCCCATTTTTCTCAATCTGTCTTTGACATTCTGGACAGCCTTATTTGTAAAACTTAACACAATTGGCTTATCAGTTTTCATTACCATTTTACACAATTTGGTCGTTTTGCCAGAACCAGCTTGACCATTATACATGCAACCTTTGCCTTCCACTGCTTTATAACATTCAAAATCCATGTTTTCTCTGTAATGGCGCTCAAAGTAGCATAGTGGACTGTCAGTGATATATGCTTGACCGATATTCTTGATGTCAAACACAACATCTTTTTTGTTCTCCAATATGATATTTGGATTTGTAATAAATATACCATCTGTATTGTAAGCATATAACGCACTTTTTTCACCATAGCATTTACGAATAAGCTCCAAACACTTCAATATTGCTTGAGAAACAACAAATCTGTTCACACTTGTATTGTCTGAAAACAACCGTTCGCATTTTTGTTCCTTGATCAAGTAGATTTCATTGTAGCTGTCAATCACGATATTGCGCCCGTCTTTGATACCTTGAGTCCAACAAGCCATTGCTGTATCATATTCAACACAAGTGAAACCTGTATTGGTCCTGTTGTATTTCCTTCCTAGATCACCAATGAAACTGTTTGCCAATCGTTTGGCTTTGTCTTCGGGAAATATTTCAAATACATGTTTCAAAAACGGCTTGAATGTGTCAGGCTTAAGAGCTTTCTTAGAAACAATTTTGTATTTAATCTGCTTGACAGACATGTTCAGTTCATCAACCAAATATGACACCAAAGCGTTTCCATAAAAACCAGCTTCGATTTTCAAAGGTGTTCCATAATTGTACAATATCGTTTCTTCAATGTAAAATTCACCACATCTTCTAAGATCGCTTTTGCAATAAAATGGCTCTACTACGTCGTGAATACTGTAAACTGGAATTGCCATACCATTGTTGAGCAGAACATTTGGATACGATTTGGATATATCAATGTTGACCACATCATCAGGAATGTCTTCAGTTGTGCACCATTGAAGAGCCCTTGGATAATAATCATCAAGCATTTCACGAGTTTGCACATTGTATGTCGATTGCGGTAAATAACCACACATTTGTTTGAACAGTGCAGAAGCCAAACTTGTGTAAGTTTGATTAACCCACATAAAGTCATGTGTTTTATACAAACCAAGCAGATGATCACATATGGATTTTCTGATGTCGTATTCGTTGTTCAAGAGAAACATGTTGTTCCTGTGATCTATGAAACCATCCAATATTCCATTGTTGTCCCAATGCAAGTATTCCACATAATAACAGGTGGAATTAATGTATGCATCAATGGCTTGCATCATTTTAACATCTTCAGGCAAAACAATAATGTTGTCTTTTTTGTCTAATTCATGAATATCGTCAAATTTATCCAGTTTATACACATATTCGTGATTTCTGGACCATTTCATGTCAGTCATGTATTTTAATAAGTTATCACAGCCTCCTTGGTTTGCTTTGGCTGCAGTAAGTTTCAATTTTTCGTCTGTAATGGGATAACAATGATGGTCTTTGACAATGTAAACAAGTGAAACATCACAATTGTTCTTTCTGGTATGTGATTTGAATTTCCTGTATGTGCTATCATATGCGTGTATTGACACATTTGGATGGCAATTTTTGGCCCAATCAATCAATTCTTTTGTTGTCATTCTGGGTGGATCTGCACAATATTTGAAGATCTCGTTTTTCAATTTGTTATAATCGTATGTTTTAAAACCTCTTTTACCTCGTACTTGATCCCAAACATAATCAAGCACACAACTATCAGAGCCATATGATTTTGGTTTTCTTTGATTGCTCAACAAATATGATTCCAACTTCAAACCAGCCATGAAATGATGAGCAAAAAATTGTGGATTATATGTTATCACTCTGCCACCTATTTCTGTAATCATATCAGCTGACAACAATGTGAAATTGCTGGTCAATAATGTGTACATGAAGAATTTGTACATGTCTTCAAGACTCAATTTCGGTACAACTGTGTCAAATGGACCAAATAATCTTTTCATGTCTCTGTCTTTATGCAAATCCCTGATAGTGACAAACACTGTGACAGAAACACGCACGCGCCTTCCACCAATTTTATCAATTCGCTGTTCAAACAGTCTTGAAAATGATGAATTTTTCTTTGTGAATGAACCAGCCATTCTGATTTCTTGTCTTCTGTATCGATTGAGTGAAACTCTGATTTTTTCGTATATTAATTTTTTGTTCATGCTATTATTACCATTACTTGAGATATTATTTTTCATAACTATATATTTTATATAGGAAACAATTCTTTAAATAAAAATATGGTGCGTTTATAGTTTAACACATACAGGAGTATGTATTTAACTTGGAAGTGACATAAATTAATTGCTGCTATTTTCGTTTTTGTCATAAATATAACCTATGTTGTAAGTGAATGAATTTTTGAAATGTTTTTGTGTTTTGAGATGACAAGTTTTGCCCGCAAGGGTGTAATTTTTTCCATTGTCGCATATTTTGCAATACCACTCTTTACGCAACATGTAATCGTTTTTGTTTCGTCTTCTTTCTTCTGCAGTGTAGAATCTTGGACGGCCAACTGGTCTTCTATCTTCCATATTATATCACTATATATTTTATTTTTATGTATTATTCTTGCACCATTTTCAATGGAGCCAGAAAATTTACGTATCTTTCGAATTCTCTGTACAAAAACATCATTTTGGCATCCATCTTGTTGAATATTTTCAGGATTTCTTTTTTTGGTACGCCTGTTTTCAATGCATGTCTGATCATTGGCATTTCCATTGTTCGAACAAAATGCATGTAACTGGCGTTTCGGACCATTATGTCGCATATTGCTTCAACAACCAATTTTCTCAAACATAATGTTCTCACTATTTCTGATCCTTTGAACATATACTTATAGCTCACACAAATATTCAAAAGGAAGATGAAAAATCACTCCGTCTTCATTTTTTGTTTGTATTATCCATGGATACATTTTTCGTGCATACTTACGCTTTGCTGCCCAAGATATTCTTTCACTCATCGCCTTCCAATCTATTTTGTATTCTGGGTATCTTTCTTTTAGCACGTTTTCTATGTCATTTTCTTTGATGTCATTCAATAAATAATACCAAATGATCAACTTGTATTTTTGTCTGTCAGAATATTTTTTCATATACTATATGTTTTTATTCTGTTTTTATACAGATTCATCACTGTCTTGTGACGACTCAGATTCTTGCGAACTTGAGCAGCTTTCTTCAGATATACTTTCTTGCGATGGCGTCCAATCGGAATCTGAACCAGAGTCTTGATCGCTCTCATAATAGAAACGAAACTTTTCTTCATTTTCAAACTTGTCCATATAATATAAGTATATATTTTTATTTTTTTATAAGTCTTTATGCGCGTTTGTTCGACCACAATTCATATGTTTTCAATGTCTTTCAATGGTATCCAACTGTTGAATTCATCACTGTATCCCTTCCATTTTACCAAAGCTTGTTTCTTTTTATAGTCTCTTCTGATCACTTTATCAATACGGAAAATATCCTGCTTTGCTTTTAATAATTCAGGTTCATAAAAACTCCCTTGGATGTCTTCACCTCTGAGATCTTTTAGTTTGTATGTTATTGGATTAGTATATTGGATCTTATCAACTGTGAACACTTCTTCTGTCCAATTTGGTGTGTAACCCTTGTCGAACACATTCCGTTTATACTTAGATATTCGAACCTTATCACCAACCTTGAATTTGTTTTTGTTTTAATGTTTCTGTGTCACCGTATAGATTGAAGTAAACTATACCTTCATTCCTCTTATTAGATGCTTCTACAGGAGTCATTTTTATGCTTGAATGTTTTGTGTTGTTGTACTGTTTCACTAGTTTGGGTAACATATCGAGATACATTGTATTACCTTGAACAGTGAACTGTTTCCACATTTTGGATTTAATTGTTCTATTCCACCTTTCAACCACTGAGGATTTCTCCTCATTTTCAGTGGAGTACATATGTATCCCATTTTTATCCAACAAGTCTTTCAAGTGTTTGTTATAGAACTCCTTTCCCTTATCAACCCATAAATATTGTGGTCTTCTGCCTTCCTTGAATATTGTTTTAAATGCTTCAGTGACAGATTCGCCTTTCTTATCCTTCAATGGGACAATCCAACCGTATTTACTGAAAACATCGATAACCATAAGAAGATACCGATAACCTTTATTCCATTTGCTAAACTGTTGCATTTCAACTAGATCACTTGCCCATATTTCATCAATATGATTCACGATTACACGCCGCCGAGTAAAGTTGCGCCTTATGGATGCATGTAATTCATCTGCTAATTTTTCTTGCCAGTTACCCGACGGCTTTTTCCGTTTTTTGAAACTCCTAGACCTAGTTTCTGCTTTGTATTGATGACATTTCTCGCTACCCAATGCCCCCATTGTCTTTCATTATACGGTACGTTGTCTAAAGCTTGAACCATTTTCCTATCTGCTTTGTTTTTACATTTCCTGTCATCCTTGCAGACGGAATAATCAACATCGTGTTGCATTGCTTTTGCATCAGTTTTGCCAGTGGGCATATCATATATTTCCAATATTTGACCAGTTTTTGGGTCATACTTCAGTTGATTTTCTAAATCATTATAAGGTCCTGTGTAATGATGCCCAGGTAATGTCCATCCGCCTTTTGGTTTCGGCAATTTACCAATAGCTTTGTGAATGTCAACAGCGCCGCCATCAAGATCTTTTCTGTTTGTTGTGTATTTTTTATTTGGTCTTATTTTTGTTGACAATTGATCGAGAGCTTCAGAACCGACTTTATGAAGTAGAGGGTTCATTTTTCTCAAACCATAATCGATTGCTTTTTTCTGCAATTTTGGGTCTCTCATTAATTCGGAACCATAATATCTACCCATTTCAACGGCTTTTTTGCCAAGATAAGGTACTCCTTTAGTTAAAAATAATTCAGTTCCTGTATTAGCAATATCACTGAGTAAGCCCGCTCCCAACGGGCTGTTTAGTTTCCCTGTTGTTTGACAAATTTGGTCTTTGTAATGCCACATTCAGCACAAGTGCAAAAGAACATCAGTCTACCATTTTTAGCTGTTTTGTAACCTGAAGGTTCAACACATTCGGTTACCTTTTTCTGTTTTACACAATATGATTTCATAATATATATAAGTTAGATATTTCTGAAATAATATTCGATAAATCTCTCATTTTTCATTGTATCATTTATGTCGAACACTTGTAATAAATCATAATACGAATTACCCTTATTCATTTCATTTAGAAAGTATAAACAGAAGTACCCACAAGTTGTTGTTTGTATGTTTTGTATCTGATTGTTTTGATGTAACAAAGTCAGATTTTTCTTTTTGGCATGATTTACAATCTCTTGAAACGGTGGCATACCAAACGAATCAAAATAATTAATTACATTATCCTTAACATAAGTGGCTACCCAGTGAGATCCTGACATATAAGCTGGTTCCAGATTGTAAATAAATAACGCCTGTTTATGGTTATGTGGAACTTTTTCATCTCTTGACAGTACATCATTGATTGGTATGTTCAAATATTTACACCATTTTTTCAGATCGTGATTGGACATAGGTATGTTTTTGTGAAATTTTGGTTTCACAATATTGCCCCCAAAATGGGTATGCCATTGAATGGACTGTTTTTTCCTAATAGTAGTCCCTTTCCTTTTTTGGTTGAGGGTTTTTTTTTTTTACCATAACCAGTCACATATGGCGGATAACTATAACATGGAGGGGGCATTCCAATTCTAGGTGCTCCTGTACCATCCTTTTTCGACGAAGGTGGTCTACCTACCCTCGGTGCTCCTCTTCCCGTTAGCTTTTTGACAAGATTCAAAGCCAAAGGAATTCCAATGCTAGCTAACAGAGTGCCTAAAAATCCACCTGATTGTGTTTTGGTTGGTGTTATTTTAACGCCAGATCCTGTTTGAGCCGCATTCATTATGTCTCTTTGCTGTTTGGTTGTAAACATATTCAGATATGGCATCAGTTGATTGATTGCATTGAAAGGTATCATCATGGGTAATGGCATAGCACCACCTTTTTGACCAGATCCTAACAATTTTTTAGCTCCGGCTTCTGCTAAACCACCAAGAGCACTCAACCCAAGGGTTTTACCAATTGCTGGAAGAGCTCTCATACCAAGTGACAATACGGTGCTCAAAAGACTTCCGCCTACTTGTTTTCTGATATTGGTCTTAGCAAGCTTAATGTCCATTCCTTTGTTCAATTGTCGATTTTTTTGCAATCTTTTTTTCACCATTGCTGGAACATAAAGAGTGTCGTTTCCATTAAGAGAATCATTTGTCAGTCTTAGAACAATTGTTTCCCTTTTATGGTAAGCATTACTCAGATTCTTTTTTTGATTATCTGAAAGTCTTACGTTGATTTCATGAAGTTTAGTCATATAATATATGTTATATAATTCCGATTGTAAATAAATGGGAGTCATTCACTTGATTTCATATTACTGTTTCAGTTGCGGGCTTAAACTATCACCAATTCATTACCCACCTTGTCAATAACAACCGACTCTTCGTACAATACAACTGCATGGACATTGAAATCTGCTGCACTATTGGCACTTATTTTATACCTGAAAATCAACTGTTTAGGGTCTCTTGTTACTTTCTCTGCCTGATATGACAGATCGAAATAGATTAGTGGATACAGGCTGTTATAATTAGCAAGATTCAACTGGGTTCCGGTGTTGTAATCATTTTTTCGCATTGCATAAGACATCAGATCATTGAATATTCTCACTTTGCTTTCACTGTCATATTCTGTTTCTGGGTAGAAAACACCATTGCCATATTCGAGTCTGCATGTTGTTAAATAACTGTTTGCGTTTGCTTCATTCAGTTTGAAGGTATCAAGTATATATGGATTTTGAGTTGCAACTCTGGTTTTAGCCCGTTGTAGATAAACAAAAATTACTTTGACATTGTCAATACTGGAAGAAATCTGAAAAAAACCACCGACTCTAGCAGGTGCTGACACTGCATATAGTTCACGCTGATATGTCCATTTGTGTTCTTTCATGAAAGAGCTTACAAATTTGTCGTACATACTGTCTTTTGGTGTTAATTTTGGAACCCATAGTAGAAATCTGTTCAAAACTACTCTGCCGGCATCTGTTCCTGCTGCCATATTGATGAGTTCATTGTCGTTCTGGAGATTCAAATTGAATTGTAACTGCATAGGAACCAACATTTTATCCTGCAACTCTTCAAAAAAAACTGTAACGATTGAGAGGTATGATCAAATTCACATTTTTTGCTCCTCCCGTTCCATCATTGTTGGTAGCTTGTGTAAGCACTTTTCTAGATTCATATCCTGAATTAGTATTGGCTGTCGTACCATCTGTGTCTAAATACCAAAACTGTTTTTAGCTACGCTTCTTGAGTAATCATCAGAATATTCCAACAGATTCTTCACAAAAGTGACCTTATGTAGATTGTCAGTGTCATAAACAATTTTCCCAGCACTTTTAATCATCATATGAGCGATCAATGAATGAGATCCGTTTATCACCGTTATTCTATCGGCTGCTGCGTAACCGGCTCCATCTGCTGTTTTTTGTAACTGGAATTGAACCTCGAAATAAGCATTGTACCAATCATAGAAAGAACTCCGGTCGTTGATGGTGAATCTATAACCGTTCTTTTCTTGATGTTGACCGTTACCTGGGGCTCGGATTACATCATCAAGTTGAAATCGCACTAACTCATTTCTTTGCAATAATTCACTTGTTCTAAAAGCCATTTATACTATTGTATTATATAATTTTGCTGTCATGTTATTTATTTGAAAAATCTACGCCTTCTTCCAGATCCTGATATCAATCTATTTAGTATCATGTCAGCGCTTTCTTCTTGCTGTTTAATGGGAGAGGATGGAACAATTGCACTTTGTGTTGTAGCTCCTTTTCTCAAATTTGCTAATTTTTTCATTATTAGGTCTCCTGACTTTTCTGCCGCCGCCTTACCAATTTTATCACCAGCATGTGATACTCCTGATTCTAACGCCTTCTTCGCTAATGGCTTTGCAAATTTCTTGAAAACAGATGATGCCACACTCTTTAACGGTTTGAAAATATTGTCAACGATAAGTCCAGACCCTTTGTGTTGAAATACAAATTTACCAAGTTTTGGATGGTAAAACCTCTTAAATTCATACGGTTTCATTATACTTTTACATTAGATACTTTTTAGAATTAGTGAAAAAGACGTATCTGCTCCATTTAGATCCACTAATCTTCTTTTTCCATCTGTTATCATGATTCTGATTGATGAAATTGTAGTTTTGTTCACAGGATTAAATGTAACTCTTTGTGGTTCGAGGGTGAAGGAGTAACTTGGTTTTAGTACACTGGTTGAGAATGAATAAATAATGTCTGTTTCTTCACCGTCAACTAAACTTTCGTTGACCAAATCGCAATGAATATTGAGTACGTCTGTGTCTTGACTGAGATTCGGCACTCTTGGTCCAATATGCGTTCCACTTGCTAATATCTTTTATCAAAACCGATCAGGTCATTAAAATTACTTGCTCTTAAATCGAGTTGGTAATTTGCAGCTAATGTAACCGTGACTCTGAATGTTGTTTCGTTGAATTCAAGAGTCATCGGATACGTATCACCAGTTTTCGTCACATTTTTAATATGTCTGTCAAAGTCCGTATAATTCCATACCCCAGCTGGAAAGGTAATGTCCTTAAAAGTTGAACCATTATCGGAGCTGTATTTGATTAATTGATTTTTGTACCCAGCATTGACATTGAACCAAGTGAATGACATGTTAATGACTCTGTTAAGACCGATAACGTATTGCTTATTATTGTCTAGAGTTACAGGTCTGGTGAAATTTGTTGTAAAATCTTCTGGATTATTATCCCCTTACATTTTCACACTGTAAGATGATAAAACTATCTCTCGTTCCATTATATAATGAAGTTACATTAAATTTGGAAATATTGTTTGTATAATTTACCATATTGTGATTTGTTAATTGTTGTCATTTTTAATAATGCGTCCAATATAGAAACACCCATATTTCGCATGTCAATGCTTGTATTACCAGCCAATATCTCACCAATGATTAAATCCAATTTTTTTATGAGTTCTTTCGGTTTGTTAAAAATATCACATTGCCACCTTTTTGTTTTTTTCCTACCAGAACCTTTCATTGTTTCCATTTTATTTTGATAATGTTTTATGTATTCATTCAGAGTTCTCATAGCGCGATCCACTCTTTCGTTTTCCTCTTGCCTATCAGCTTCCGTTATATTCCCACTTTTGTATTGCTTTGTAACGTTTCCTTTGTAGGCTTTCAATTGATTTCTTTTAAATTTAGCCGCATTGACAATCTTATTGAGATATTTTTTGTTTTTTCGTTCAGTCATTTCTTGTTGATTTATTACCTTTTCAACAGAATCATAATTTGGTATACCAAGATCACCTAATATCTCATTTTCCATATCTTCTTCATCCATTCCATAATCGATCGCATCGTCATCATCATATTCTGGTGGTAATTCTGGTTCTTCAGGAAAGTACTTAGGATCAACATACATCTCTTTTTTTCCTTCCAGAAGATCTTGTAAAGATTCTTCATATGTTGGCGGTTTTGGCACCAGTTGTTTTTCTTGCTGTGGCAAAACAGGTTGTTCAAATAGATCACCAAGATTCATATCTGGAACTTCATCCTCTATATCAATGCCGTAATCAGGAACTTCTCCTTTCTTCAGTGGTCGTTTTTTCCTTGGCAACCTTAAAACCTGATTACTATCAATAACATCATCTAATTTACTTGTAATTGGTTTAAATACTTTTGAAAATCCCTGTTGACTGGTCTTCTGATCGATATCATGTTTTGTAATTGCATTATGGACATAATTGATCTTGTCCCCTAATTCAGATTTACTCTTTGCGAGTTCTTTCCACTAAGTAAACTCATTTATTGTTATATGTTACGTTTACATAAAATGGAAATTCATATATAAAAAATAGCGTTTTACACCGTGTTGAACACCATGTTGAACACCATGTTTAACTACATCATTTATCGAAACAATGTAACGATTTAATATAAATGAAGATACCTAATTATGATACTGGCGACGATGTTGTCACAAACTTCACACAACTACATGATTT
The DNA here is from genome assembly GCF_036669935.1 of Montipora foliosa. NCBI lineage: Eukaryota > Metazoa > Cnidaria > Anthozoa > Scleractinia > Acroporidae > Montipora > Montipora foliosa. Next base: position 897 of record NW_027179413.1, on the reverse strand, counting down.
TATGCCTGATCGATGCTTCCGCATGCTCATTTGTGGACCTTCTGGTTCGGGAAAAACAAACACACTGATGCATATGATTTACAATCTGTTGTATTTTGATAAATATACCTTTATGCAAAAAACTTAGAGCAGTCAAAGTATCAGAATCTCATGGATGATTTCGAACCAATTAGTGATGAAGCTGGTTATGATATCATTGAAGCAAGCAATGATAAAATAATTCCTGTAAAAAATCTCAATGGTGACAATCAAAAAATTGTGATATTCGCGATTTCGTATGTGATAAAAACCAAAAACCATTAGTCGACTATTTTAGGCAGGGGAGACATAAAAACTGCTGTGCCATATATTTGAGTCAAAGCTACTATAAGACACCAAAAGATATTAGATTAAACTGCTCACATTTTGCCATTTATGATTTTCCGAGCAATAATGAAAAAAAGTCTCATATGTCGTGAAAACAATGTCTCTGAACAATTGTACGAGAGAGCAACCAGAGACCCTTTTAGTTTCATATATATTGACAAACCCAAGAAACAAGTAAAGAAGAATTTCGATGAAACATATAAACCAATTGTATATATGAGTTACTCTAATGGTAATTACCTGAAGACACATATTCACATGAAAAAGTTGTTGAAATAGTAAAAGGATTGCCTGGTGTTGGTTTTAAACTAACAGATGACGGTGATTATGATATACAGAATAAAAAACTGCGAAATGTGATTTACCACAAACAAACACTGACGCTAGTACAAAGAGTTATGTTGATTCTGAGGTTAATAAGACATTGAAACTAGACGGCAGTAGTCCAATGACTGGAGCCCTTAACATGGATAATCGGCGTGTCGAAAATATTGCTCCAGCTAGACATGGTCACAGTGATGCTGTAAGTAG